>NC_133770.1:16856242-16959173 GCF_003597395.2 Chelonoidis abingdonii | reverse complement strand
ATGCCCCATCCAACCCCCACCCGCTACCTGACTGCCCCCTCCAGAGACCCCCGCCCCTAACCACCTCCCCGGGATCCCACCTCCCACATCCAACCCACCCTGCTCCCTGTCCCCTGACTACCCCCACTCCTTACCCAACTCCCCCCTGGCTCCCTTACCATGAGGCTCCCCGCTCATCTGGAGCCCTGCCACTTCCGCGCGCGCAGCTCAGCCCAGCCCAGTCCCGCCCCTCAGAGCGATGTGTGTGCAACAGCAGGGCTCTGGATGAGCGGGGAGCATCTTTACCTCTCCACAGAGCCAAATGCTGCCCCGTGGGAGCGCGCAGCCCCAGCCCCCAGAGGGCTACGTGTGCGGTGGCAGGGCTCTGGGGGAAGGTGGGGGAGGGGCCAGCAGCTTGCAGCATTCGGACAGACGTTCCGGCCCGGGACCACGGACCCCGTGGCTTGCCGCTTGGCAGGATTTTTAATGGCATGCGGAGTCCCAGCAGGCAGTTGTGTCCCACTAAAACACAGCTCGCGTGCCATCTTTGGCACGCATGCCATAGATTACCGACCCCTGGTCTATAAGGTGCCACAGGATTCTGTCGCTTTTTACAGATCCAGACTAACATGGCTACCCCTCTGAAACTTAATACTGACAAAGTTAATATGGAAGAGTTTAGCTGTCTAGGACAGTATGTGCTAAAACTCACAAGCCAGAGATTGAAAGGCTCATGTGCAGCAAGCCTATGCATGAGGGTGTGTCGGCAATCCATTGTCACAGTAATTTAGTGGCTCCACGGGACATAGTGCAGATATCATTGAAGCTGAGCTACACACATACACTATAAATTCAAACCCTACCCTTGGCAGAAGCCTGAGAATGACCTTTAGGCATGCTGCTACCGCCTCTGTTAAGGATTTTTCTACTTTTGGGAAATGTGTCCTGCTAATATGTACAGATAATTTAGAAAGGGCTCTAAGTATTTTCTGAAAGATAACGAATTACATATGCTCTATGTTGATACATGAGAATGATTGCTAGGCATGTTGCTACTCAAATGCCTAATCCATTTTACACACCCCCTTTACCCTTACACACAGGATTCCATGTACCACTATTATACTTTCATTTACCCACCAGAACATTCACATACCACTCATGCATCCTACTTCACTATCGACAATCCTCATGGGAAGACGACCTTGGGCTCAGCTACTGACGCTCTACACAACTCTGCCCTGAAATGAGGCAAACTGCATCCCGCAGGGTACACACTCAAAACGAGGGGCAGCCAAAGGCAGTCAGAGACTCTGCTCCCAAAGGCCAGGGCCCTGCAGATCACCTCATATCACAATCACAGCTCTTACAAATTTATCCAACGAATCCCTCCACTATTCAACATAGTCACACTTAAAAACGCAAACACAGCTGAAGTGCATGCAGATAATTCCACAGTGGCTATTGTCAACCTCAGGAGGGGTAGAGTTAAGGTTGCACTAGTGTGGACCTTAGTCTCTGAATACCAGCATATAAAGGTATGTTTTACTGAACCTGATGTTATGAAAAAGCATGAGATACTACCAGGGCAACCTTTACTTTGTGTTAATAAATTGCTTTGTGACTCTAACACTCCATCTCTGCCTCTGCCAGAACAGGCAAAGTGAAAGCAGGGCTCAGAGTGAGGGGAGGTAAGACTCCTGAACAGCTAATATTGGCCTACCAAGTTAGAGGAGTCACATCCTGGTAAATTAGGAAACCAAGGTAGTGGGGAGAGGAAGGAGGTAGAGATGGAGGAGATACAAGGGAAAAATGTGAATGCACAGGAAGGCTTCTAGTGGAGGACTTTTGGCCCCTAGACACTCAAGCTTATTTAGAAAGTATTCCTCAGCTTACATGGAAATGTTTTTTAAATGTTAGCATTTACACACTCATTCCTGTAAAACTGGGTGGTTAAAAAAGATTAATCAGTTTCTCTTTTGCCTGTAGATAGTTTCACTTTCTGATCTTGTATATTAGGACAGTGCTACAGACAGTTCATGGAAAATGGGAAGAAATTAGAAACGTTTCTATTAATGTTTGATTTTGAAAAGGTCCTCCCTTCCTAAAAACAAAAACCTAACTTGTAGGCAAAGCCTACCCTTACCAGGAGACAGTCTCCCTGTAATCTGATTGACACTAGATCAATTTACACTTGGATGACATTTGGAAGCTTCTTTGCAACCACAAAGACAAGAAACTGTTTTGTTTTTAAAAAGAAAAGTAAATTGTGTAGAAAATGATGTAAGCTGCCCTGTCCATTTTGTTTCTATTATTTTGTAGTAGCCCTTCTCCAGGCTTAAGAGTAAAGGGCTAACACACACACACTCTTGATTATTAGTCCCTGGAAATTGCCGGCGCCACAGCACAGAGTGAGCAATGTAATCTTTTAGTTGAAGGGACTTTTTTTAGGCAGTGGCAGAATATCATCTTCCAAAAGAAGTGGAAACAGAATAAACATATTGAACTCCAAAAAATAAGAATAAAGGGGGTATTACTAATGCAGTCTTCCCCCTATGTTTTCATCCACACACAATTACTTATTTTTTAGGCAACTTTTTATTCATTTACCCCATTATTATTAACTACTTTTATCTTTTTTTTTTAATTCTGGAAATCATTTCATAGCAGATATTTTACTTAACATATATTGCCTTAAATGTATGCCAAGTAACAGAGACTTTGACATTTGCTGAGATCAGATTAAAAAAACTCAAATTGTTACACTGTATCTACATGCAAACCCCCTTTAGATGTTTTACTACAACTCCAGATCTGTTCTTTTTGTAACAGCTTCCACTTCCTTAACTCTTCAAAATATATTTGTCACATTGGAGAATATACTAACAGCAATGTGCAGAATTTTAAATTCAACCTGAATCTGAAAATTGATCATACATACAGTGGCTTTACTATCAACATTTTTTGGTATAGTTTTGTAAATCAAGCTTAGTTGTGATTGTTATTAAACTATTAAAGCAGAAAATAGGGACTAAAAAATCATAAGTTAAATGTATTTTACTCCTGTTCTAACAAACTATCTTAAGAATATTTATATAAAAAACAAAGTAGTTTCACTTTTGTAAAGGCAAAGATGCAAGTCACCTTTTTACCTATAAAAATCATCTGTTTATTAAACAAAGTTTAGAGCCATTTTCTGATCCACTATTAATATTCATTCATGACAAGTAAACTGCAGTATTCAAAACAGAATTCTTAATAAAACATTTAGACCTACCTCTCCATTGTCCGACATTAATGTTCCTCGAACGATTCAACTTTCACTTTCGTGATGCGTCACTAAAAGCTATGGGGTATTTCCCAAAGTTGTTTTCAATAAAAGATTGGGGGTATTTCCCAATGGATGTTTTGAATGTAACATCAGATGTTTATGAATAAAAAGCAGTCACAGAATCAGTTGCTCCCCTATTCTATATGACACACAAGAGAAAACGGGTAAAGAAATAAGATTTGGTAGCCACACAGAAGGAGGGGGGAGAGGCTATGTGGTGAAAGCTCGCTGAACAAAATAATATGGGCTTTGCTTGATATGAGGCGGCATGGCTGATGTGGCATGGTCTCCTGGAAAGGGACCTAAAGACCACAGTAGTGTCATGGTGATTAATGTTAGAAGTTCCATGGAAGGACTTGGACTCATATACTGCAGATTCTCTACCAGGCATGCAGACCTGGACTTTCCCAGAGATTAATCTGACCTGTACAGTCACTACTCCTACAAAACCAGCATCCCCGCTTCAGTGAAAGAATGATGCAGCAGTGATGGGGTATTTCATAAGTGCAGACTGGTACGTAAGTACTAAAATAATTATAGATCTACATTTTCCCTGTGGCAGTGGCTATTTCTGCCCTTAACCGTTTGCAGATAATCAAATGCAACTTGGTCTTTGTGGCACTCTTCAACTTAACCACGTCAAAAAGTCAAGCTTAATGGAAATGAGAGATTAGTTATTCTGGGGGGGAAATGTCATTATTTTTAGGATATGTGGCTATGGTGATAAAAAGTAGGACCAGTTCCAGAACTTGGGTGTACTTTTAAATATAAAGTATCCAAATACAGTAAGAGTAGAGTGGTATGCTATGCTCTGTAAGAACCTGTATAAACTAGTAAAATGCTATGGCTATGTCTACACTACAGCCACCATAGGGGCACAACTACAGTGCTGCAGCTGTAGTGACATAGTGCAGATGTTTCCTATAGCGATGCGAAGCATGTTTCCATTGATGTGGTTATTCCATCTCTCCAAGGGCTTGCCTACACTTACATTGCTCCAGTAATGCTGTTGTAGCACGCAGTAAAGATGCTACCTAAGCCAACAGGAGAGCTTCTCCCATCAGCATAGGTCCTCCACCTCCAGAGAGGTGGTAGTTATGTAGATGGGAGGCGCCCTCCCACACACACAGGGCTGCCCACAGTGGGTATTAGGTCAGTATAACGGTGTTGCTTAGGGGTGTGAATGTTTCACACCCCTGAGCAATGTAGATATAGATAGCGTAGATCTAGGCAAAGAGGCAATTCCTACATCGATGGAAGAATTCACTGGGCGCTAGGTCAGCCTAACTACGGTGCTCAAAGCAAGAAATTTTTCACAGCCCTGAGCCACATAAGTCAATCTAATTTTTAAGCTTCATCTAGACCTCAGGTTTGCAGCTCACTCCCCATGCAGCCTAAGAGCTGCAGAACAAGGGGCGGAGGAGGGTTAAACACTGTCATCTAGCCCTCTCCCCACCTCTAATCTAACCAGGCCTGTCCGCCTAACACTGGGTGTCCCAGCGCTAAAGCCACTCGAGCGGGCGGGGGCGAGCAATGGGCCCGGCCCCTGCTAGTGCAGACGAGCCGAGCCCCCAGCCCAGCTGCCGTCTTTGGCCCCAGCGGTGGCTGCTGCTCAGTGGCCGGTGCCGCGATACCCACGCAGGGTCGGCGGGTCACGGGGCGAGTTCCTCCCGGAGGAGGGGGGGGTCTGCACGCCGAGTGAGTGAGTGAGAGAGAGAGAGAGAGTGTGGGGGGGGGGGCTACCGAGCAACACAGCGCCTGCGTCCCCCAGACACAGTAGGCGGCAGTTGGGGGCGGGGACAGTTGAGGAAGGGGAGGGGGCGGGGCGCGGCTGCGCCAGCGCGTGGCAGAGTCTCTCCCAGGGGCGGAAAGGCCCCGCCCCCACCCTCCGGGGGATCGCTCACCTGTGTATCTGCCGCGGCTCAGCGGGCTCCTGGCCGATTGTTTACGTCGCGTTCGCAGGGTCAGGGGAGGCGGGGCAGCCGGCTCCCTACGGAAGCCCGAAAGCGGCGAAGGGTGCGGGGAACGAATCTCACGTGTGCAGGGAACGTGAAGGCTGGCGCCGCCGCCGCCATCTTAGCCTCAGATCCCTGCGCGCCCCGAGGGGGCGCTATCCGCCCGGGCCCCGGGGGGAGGGGTCCTGTGAGGTGACCTGCTGGGGCCGAGCTTGGGCCCCGCCGTGGTAAAAAAGAGGCGGGGCGGGAACGGGAGACACCTTCCCGGCCCCTAGTCACTGTAAATGGGGATGGATTTGAACATCTAGATGTAGCTGCCGCCGTTTTACACGTCGAGATAAGGGCTTGACGTGGGAGAGGGTGGCAGCGAGGGAAACTGCTACCAGGAAAGAGAGACTCTGGGAAAGAAGCATTCCTCGTTCTCTTACGTGCCCTGCTTTGCCAGGGTTTCCTCCCGCTGCTCGTGTTTCCTCTCTTCCCTCTTTTCACAGGGCCCATCTGGTATGCTGGGGGAGCGTCTCTCTGGCCTTGGTCTGCAGGGGGGAAGTTGACACCAGCATTAGCTATTCCAGGATCCTTATTATGGTGTAATTGAGCTACTCCAGAATAGCTGTGCTGGTCAATTTCCCTGTGTAGACAAACCCTGTTTAGGCAGCACTGTGAATGTAACCAGGATAGCTGATGCTGCCACCTTTTAAATGTCAATCCCACAGGCAGCACAGTCTGGTGACTAGGGCACTGAACTGTGGTTCAGGAACTCTGGCTCTTCCACTGACCTTCCCTGTGACCTTGGGCAAATTGCCTCAGTCTCCTGACCTGTAGGATAGTGATATTTACCTGTTTTTTAAGAAATAGGTCTATGGCTGAAAAGTGCTATGCAAGAGCTAAGGCTATGAATATACTAGGAATGCTTCACTGTTATAGGAATACTGGGATACTATCCTAGCAAAGCATTCCTAGTGTGGACATAGCTATACTGCCAACCCACTACAAGTCCTGCCCAGGTCAATGGTATGTTACAGACGACAGTGATGGTCATGGTAGTATGTAATTACGAGTGCAGATTTGGGATTGTGGAGGGGCACAGAGAAAATGGCAGGAGTTGTTAGGATGGGCTAAAATACTATTATGTTCCCAGCTGTTTTTGTTATCTTCATGGGCATGTGAACAGCCTGTGGTGCACAGCTGCAGCTGTGAGTCTCCTGAGCTGGCAGCATAAGCTCTGACAACCAGATGCAAATGTTCCCAGACTCAACACTGCTCCACCAAGCATAGGAAGGCTCAGTGGAAGCTTATGAATTAGTAGTGATTTGAAGTTGTGGTGGGCACAGAGAAAATGGAAGGTTTTTTATATGCCTTTCCTGCCCTAAAGAGGGCAGTGTGGTTGTGTTGCTGCTAAGCAGACTTAACCTCTCTTCCATTTTTTGCATGTGAATTTTCTCTGAGTTTGAGATAGTGGCAGTAGTGAGGGAGGAATGGGGATCACCTATGGAGGGGATGAGGGAGTTTCATGCACTTCACTGCACACCCTTCACTTCTCCCTTTATGTCTCTTGTAGGGTTGGAGTGGCCATAGGGAAGTCAAGGGCTGTGAGGAACACAACTACTATCTGGAAGCAGTGTTGAGTCCTTAACCCACATTAGTCCCAGTGGGGCTCTGCAGATGCCTTGTGTCCAGGAGTGGTTGGTAGAGAATCCCAGAGCCCCTTCCCTGATAGCAGAGAAGTGGAGGGGAAAGTGGGATGGGACTCCCCTACCCCCACAGATGCTGCAGCTGCAGGGAGAAAGGAGAGGCTGAGACCTAGTCTACACTTAAAACTTAAGTATCAGAGGGGTAGCCGTGTTAGTCTGGATCTGTAAATGCAGCAGAGAGTCCTGTGGCACCTTATAGACTAACAGATGTTTTGGAGCATGAGCTTTCGTGGGTGAATTCCCACTTCATCGGATGCATGCAGTGGAAATTTCCAGGGGCAGGTGTGTGTGTGTGTGTATATATATATGCAGGCCAGAAGCAGGCTAGAGATAACAAGGTTAGTTCAATCAGGGAGGATGAGGCCCTCTTTTAACAGCTGAAGTGTGAAAACCAAGGGAGGAGAAACTGGTTTTGTAGTTGGCAAGCCCTTCACAGTCTTTGTTTAATCCTGAGCTGATGGTGTCAAACTTGCAGATGAACTGAAGCTCAGCAGTTTCTCTTTGAAGTCTGGTCCTGAAGTTTTTTTTGCTGCAGGATGGCTACCTTAAGATCTGCTATTGTGTGGCCAAGGAGGTTGAAGTGTTCTCCTACAGGTTTTTGTATATTGTGTATTATTAGGAATGGCAATACACAAAAACCTGTAGGAGAACAGGTAAGCTCATGCTCCAAAACGTGTGTTAGTCTATAAGGTGTCACAGGACTCTTTGCTACTTAAAACTTAGACCAGCATGACTATGTCATTCAGAGACAGTGTAGGCACAACTATGTTAACAGACGTGTCCTTCTGTTGACGTAGATAATGTCCTTTGGGGAGGTGGTGTTCCTATACTGAAAAACTCCTGTTGGTGTCTGCTGCATCTGCACTAGGGTACTATGTCATTATAGCTATGATAGTATAGGCTCAGGGTATGTCTATGATGCAGCAGTTGTGCTCTGCTGCTGTAGCACCATAGTGTAGATGCTTCCTACATCCTTGGGAGGGTGTTTTCTGGTGGTGGTAATCCATCTCTTCAAGAGGAGCTTGCGAGGTCAGCAGAAGAATCCTCCTGTTTTTTAGCCATGTCTACACCAGGATTTAGGTCAAACTACCTGTGGTGCTCAGGGCATGACATTTTTCACAGTCCTGAGTGATGTAGCTAGGTTGATCTAATTTTCAAGTGTGGACCAGGCATCAGAATATCTTCCCCTTTCAGAGAGACCTCAGCTGGTTTGCAGCTACATATGTGCACTGTAGGAAAACCATAGGCCTTGTCTACACATCAAGTTGTATGCTTTTAGCTATGCTGGTAAAACCTGAGTGTGGACACAGTTATATCAGTATAAAGATATAATGAAAGTATATTCATAGAAATGTAGGCTTGGAAGGGACATTGTGAGGTGATCAAATCCCAGCCCCTGTGCTGAGGCAGGACCAACTATACTTGAACCATCCCTGACAGGTGTTTGGCGGTCTGAAGGACAATGTTATGTTCATCGCAGCCTTTGCAAGACTTGAAGCCCTTCTGGATAGAGCTGATGGCTCCTCCATTCACCGACCAGTCTGTGATCCTAGACACAAGGCAGCTGGCATACAGTTTGTATATGGTGGAATAGAGAGAGATGGGTCTCCAGTTGCTGGGGTTGTCTCGCTTGCCTTTCTTGTAGAGGAACACCATCATGGACTTCTTCCAGAAGCTGGAAGTAGGGCAGAAGTGTTTGCATTTGTTGAAAATGGCAATTAATACCCGGCAACTGGGGTCTTGTTTTTTCATGAAGCTATAGCAAATACCATCTTTTCCTGGGGCTGCGTATTTGTTCTTTTGTAAATCTGGTCATTACTTCCCATGATGTAAAGTCTTGTTCCAGGTCCTCTGCACAGGCAACCCAAGGTAAAGGATGAAGGCACACTAGAGGCATCTTCTGTTGGTGTAGGCTGCATCTATGCTCTGGGGTTATGACAGCATACTTATGTGGTTCTGTTCATATGGTGCCATAGTGGTGTAGATACAGGCTACAACAATGGAAGAGGTTTTTCCATCGCTATAGGAACCCCAGGATCACTGCAGGTCGGTTGGCAAAACTGTATCAGACAGATATGTGGATTTTTCAACTCTCTGAGAGCAGTAGTTGTGTCAACCTAAGTTTTAAGTGTAGACCAGGCCTTAGAAATTAACCCATGATCTGTGCCAACAGCCTGATTCAATAGCTCTAAGGTATGAGCCACCAGTTTATCTCAATAGAGTGTTTGCAACTCAAAGAGAATACCTTATTGAGATTAATACAATTAATATAAAAGCTCTAAGATATATGAACTGTCCATTCAGTTCAAAAGAATATTAAGTACAATATTAAAGTCTCTAGTTGTAATTTGCCCCCCCTAAATTGCAAGGAAGTCTACAAAGATTTACATTTAAAAAGTAAGTCTTGCCCTACATTTAAAATGTAGGCTGACATTGCTATGTCCTCCTCTCAGAGTATGCTGTGTCTATATTTTCTGTGCCTTTTAATTATTGCCTAATAAAAATAGATTGTCTTCTATTGATCATTGATTAAAAAATCAAAACATTAAAAAATAATAAATTACTGGAGATTTCCTGGCTTCCATTGTGTGAGGCTGGTTAATTTAGTGCCCAGTCCAACTACCATTGAAGTAAGTGGGTATCCCACCTTTGAATTTAATGGAAGCTGGATCAGGCTCTTAAAGCCGAGGGCAAAAACCTCACACAGTTATCAGCGTTTAACATCTGTGTTTACCATCCTTAACTGTAAACTGACTGGAGAACTAGGCCAAAAATCACCCCAAAGCATATTGCGCAGTTAAGATGATCCTGTTAAAAGTTCGGAGCAACTAATTCATTAATATTTGTAGACCAGTTTTAATATAAAAGTGTTCTCATAATTTTATGGTTATTAGGAAACTATATTTCCTTGAAGTTTGTCTCATAAAGCAGGTGCCCCACTTACTCAGACCTTATTTTAAGACTTGTCTACAGGGGAAGTTGACTGACAACTGGTATTCCCCTATAGCTATGCCAGTCCCTGTGTGGACACTCTATTCCAGAATCAGTGTGACTTTAGAATAATTATGGAATAAAGTCACTTTTATTCCAGAATAGGGTGTTCACATGTGGAATTTATACTGCCATAGCTATAAAAGCTCTAAGATATATGACATTAATATTCTGCTAAATAAGTGCCAATCAATTTTCCTGTACAGATAAGTCCTTTAGTAACTTTGGCCGTGTAACAAGTCAAATGGAAAGTTTACATCTCAGGACCAAATCAAATATTGAAGCACATAATAGCTAATTTTGGAAGGTGAAGAATGTTTTTACTACTACAGAATATCAAAGAATGAGAAGTGATACATGGAAAAGATATTCTAGGTTTTCTAGTCCATCCCTTGACCACTGTAAAATAATTCCCCATAGTGTTCAGTATTTCCTGGGGCTTTGCTCATTCCATCTTGGAATGACCCAAAAAATTGTTTCTCCACCATGACCCTTGGAAGTACATACTGTACATCTGATCTTGTATTTTTATGTTAGCTGGCACCAATTCTTTGATTGAAAACCACATCACAACTTGACTAATTCATCTTACTATGGCGGCAACACCACCACCACAAGACACAGGTGTGTTTCTACTTCACAGCTGGAAGAAACAATTAACAACATGTGGGATTTATAATAAGGAAAAGTATTTGGATATTTGCTATATTTAATGATATTAAGGACAGCAACAGAAATAGGATCTGATGGTTTTATTCACTGTTTTAGGATACACGCAGGAAAATCAATCATAAATAACTTGTGAAAGTAAATGAATAATAAAACCACATGTTAACTAGAATGTATTAATCACCCTTGCTACTGTTGTTCTAAAACCTGCTTCATTTGTTGCTTGTTAATACAGCTAATTGAATTTTGCAGTACTGAAATCCAATCCTGTTGCTTCATCAGCAATTTTTGTAAATGCTAATCTTTGCTAAAGCTTTTTCAAATGATTTGTAATCTCACTATGCTAGAATTCTTGTCCCTCAAAAATAAGTAGTTTGGATTTAGAAAAAAAAAAAAAGAAATCAATGCAAAATGAGTTAACATTAGTTCCTATATTTGAAGGTACAAAAATGAGTATGGATAATCCTGATGATGCTCTAGGTATAAACATTCTTTATTGACCAATACCCTTTATGACATTGCAACTCATTTAACAGACTTTTCCCTCTATGAACTTCTAAAACACATTGATTGGCCCATGCAAATTCTTACCTTATAAAGTACTAACCTTTTAGGTAGTAAATCAAAATTACTTTGAAAAATTAGTTTACTGAAATTTTATTTTAAATTTTAACTAAACTTTACACATTACTGAAATTTCTTTATGGTGAGACATATAATCCAAGTCTTCTTGCAGCTTCTGAGATCCTGGGTGTTTTTTTCTGAGGGAATGGATAGTAGCTTAGCTTCCTGGATATGGATATACATTTTGTGGATGAAATCTGTTGGTGTGTCCAAATTGCTGGAGAGACTGACTTCAAAGGATTCTGCTGGCAGGTGCCTGAAATGGAATTGCTATTCTCTTCAGTGGGACTGTTTAACATACTTGAATTTCCCAGTTCATTGAGTGATACTGTGGATTGTTCACTTGCAGTTAGTGTTTTTTCATATGGCAGCATGACATTTTCCTTCATAGTCAATCTCTCATTGTCAAAGCTAATCTGTTCGTTCTTACAGTGGGCAAGATCACATGGAGTCTTCTGACAATCAGCTTGTAATAGACGGTGGATTCCCAAGTGTGTACGCCATGGTGAACTGTCTTGTACATTGCCATTGGAAGTTAACTCCAGGGCGACCTTTCTGACAGGAATGTGTTCTTTAAATTCTTTTTGTTTCCTTGTTTTTTTATTAATTAAAACGGCATTGACCATTGATTCCCCAGGAACAGACTGATTCTCATCTGTGAAGAAAATGCATATTTCTACATCATTACATTGGCAAAAATTAAAGATCCAAGTTCCATGGTGTAAACTCAACCTTAGGGACTCTAAGGAGTCAATGTGTCTGCACTTTTTCTCTGTGTCTAATTAGAATGCAAGTTCCTTTAGTATATGGGTGTGGAGGGGAAATGTTGTTTCTTAGCTACAAAGTCCTGAGTACCGAGGTAGCGCTCCATCAGTCAATCAAATAATAATGGAGACTTATAAAGGAAATACTGACATTAGCATAAAACCCAATAATAAACTAGATCAGGGATCGGCAACCTTTCAGAAGTGGTGTGCCGAATCTTCATTTATTCACTCTAATTTAAGGTTTCGCGTGTCAGTAATACATTTTAGCATTTTTAGAAGGTATCTTTCTATAAGTCTATAATATATAACTACATTATTGTATGTAAAGTAAATAAGGCTTTAAAAATGTTTAAGAGGCTTCTTTTGAAATTAAATTAAAATGCAGAGCCCCCTGGACTGGTGGCCAGGACCCAGGCAGTGTGAGTGCCACTGAAAATCAGCTTGTGTGCCGCCTTCGGCACCTGTGTCATAGGTTGCCTACTCCTGAACTAAATGATCTTTTAGAAAGAATTCCTATGATGAACATGGGATCTCTTCAGTTGAAGATAGAGCTTTTGCATCTTTGTGACTATGGATCTATCTGTTTGATGATTATGATGTAACTATTCATACAAATTAAAAATACACACTAGTCAATTTGTTGTGGTATGTGCTTTGCTGCCCTCTACCGGATTGAATTGGAACCGCACAAGTGTGTCATAGGCTTTATATTACCAACAGTGCATTTATCTACATTAAGAAAAAATCTATTTTGACCATGTGTTAGCTAACAGGTCATAACTATCACATGGCAAACGTCTAGTGTAGACAAGGCAGTTGTAGTTTTAACATGTCAAGATAAATCGTTTACCCATGCCAGGGGAATTCCTACTTGTCAATTTAGGGCCAAATTCTGGCCACTTTGTGTCATCTGAGTGGCACAAAATGGCTGAAATGGAAAGAATCTGCCATCTTGTTTTTTTTTCTCTCATCTGTGGATTTCCTTTTTTGCTGTTCCCTGACCCAAAGAAGGGGAGCTGAAAATAAATGTCTTCCACAGTCATCTAATAAAGAAACATTGTTTTAAATCAGGAAGGTGGCAAGAAAGCAGCATTACCTATATTGTGGCCTCAAGTTAATGAGACAGTGCCATTTTCTGCCCTGACTTTACTCCTGCACACCATCAAATTTAATGAGATTGCAGAAGGGACAAAGTCAGGGTAGAAACTGACAGCATTTATTTAAAGCAAAATAATGTGGTGTAGCTTCTGAACCAGTTTTCCTCCCATGTCTGTCTCTGACTGAGGTGATGGGCCAGTTGTTGAACATCAGTGCCTCAGTTTTCTCATTTATAAAATAGAGAATAATATTTATTAGCTAATCTCATGGAGAGGTGTTGTGAGGATCCATTAATAAATATTTGTAAAGCATTATGTAAGTATTACTGTTAGTAACATACAAGGTATAAGAAACAGAATTGCTGCAAAAGCAAAGGCAGTATTAGCATACAGCAGTCAAACTACTAAAAACCAGTGGTCTGCTATACATTTAAAATGACGAGAAGTTGATCCCTTAAAAATGTATGGCTCCTACTGACATCTCTACAAGTTCTCACTAAATGTATTTTCAGTTGGTGTATATGTTGTTTAACACAGGAGTTGTGCAGTGTGCTTGTCTTATGTTACTGTAATGATTAGCAGTAGGAGTGTCTGCTGAAGTAAGAAGTCTGAAGGTTATTAAAATGGAAATTTTGGGGACAGAAGAGTGTAGATTATATTTTGACAAAAAAGCATCCAAACAGTCATTTAAAGTTAATGAGATCACAAGCACTAGATAGTGCAATGAGACCTTTCAGCCTTTGATTTGAAATCAAAGCAGTGGTGTTGAAAGAGAATAGGATTGTGTTTTTACAAATATTGTAATTGGTTTTCCTTTGGTGCAACAGTCTTTACAGTGAAATACTTGAAGGTGTGTCAGACCCACCTATTTCACTGGTAATTCTCAAAACAACGACAAAACACTATTTTTTTCAGGATACTTCTCTTAAAAGTTCTTCTCTCTGTTTATGTTCAGAGAGAGGATATAAAGCTTTTTGCTTTGAAGATAGACATGCCATCCCACTTTCCCATATTCAGGATCTGCAGTAATCCGTAGAACTCAGTAATGACCTTTTAACAGAACTGTGGAGGTTATCCAGTAAGTTATATTAGCAGTTTATTACATACTCTCCAACATTCCAAGGTAAGGTCTTTATTTAAATCTTCTTGCACTGAATGGAATTTTTTTTCTATTTAACAAGTGTATATAATGGTTTTATTCCAAGTGTATTTATTGTTTAGACCTTTTCACTTGCACTTTCATAATAAAGGAACTATGATTGCAGGGTCTTTACATTTCTCAAGGTTTTTGAGTGACACATGTTAATCAAATTTGACAGGAGCTTTAGAAACTCTCTGAAGAAGCTTTCTATAGGCATATGTTATTGTATGTGACTGTCTCCTATTGTATACTTTGGGTGCCCCCCTAGTCTAATTCCCAGAGTAAGCAATACTTTTTCATTTCCCAGTCTATGATAAATAATGAGTTCATTGGCCTGTTTTTCCCCTGAGTGAAGATTTTCAAAGCCTGCCACTTCCTGTTCTTGAATATCAGAAGGAGACTGAAGTGTCACCGTGTGTGTCACGGGAAGGGACAGAAGGAAATCAAATGACTCCCCCACTTACCAATTGAAAATCTGGGAGAACTGATAAGTCTAGAAAGTCTTCTAAAAGTCACCAAATCAGGGCTCTGGCAGACAGAGGTGGGAAGTGGGAAGTGACCAAAGCCAGGACTCGTCGGAGAATGTCTTGTTGCCAGTCCCCTCCCGATTAAATCAGGACACAAGTTTTGGATGATCACAACTACTTTGTTATCATGGGAGGAGAGGCAGTCTCAAATATAATCATAGAAATAAAATGCTGGAAGAGACCTTGAGAGGTCATTGAGTCCATACCCCATGCTGAGGCAGGACCATGTACACCAAGATAATCCCTGACAGGCGTTTGTCCAACGTGTTCTTAAAAACCTCAAACAATGGGGATTCCACAACCTCTCTTAGTAAATTATTCCAGTACTTAATTGCCCTTATAGCTCGAAAGTTTTTCTGAATATCTACCTAAATCTACTTTCCTGCATTGCTTCTTGCCCTCTCTTCAGTGGACATGGAGAACAATTGATCACAGTCCTCTTTATAACAGCCCTTAACATATTTGAAGACTATTATCAGGTCTCTCCATAGTCTTCTTTTCCAAAGATTAAACATGCTTAGTTTTTTTGGACCTTTCCTTATAGGTCAGGTTTTCTAAACCTTTTATTCTTTTTGTTGCTCTTCTCTGGACTTCCTGCAGTTTGCCCACATCTTTCCTAAAGTGTGTCACCCAAAACTGGACATAATAGTCCAGTTGAGACCTCTCCAGCGCTGAGTAGAGTGGGACCGTTGGGTCTGTTACAGGAATGGGTGGATGAGATTCTGTGGCCTGTGATTTGCAGAGCTTAGGCTAGATGATCACAATGGTCCCTTCTGGCCTTAAGGTCTATGAGACAATTACCTCTCATGTCTTACATACAGGACTCCTGTTAATACACTACAGAATGATATTAACATTTTTGCAACAGCAATACATCATTGGTTCATATTCAATTTGTGATCCACTATAGCCCCCAGATCCTTTTGAGCAGTCCTACTGCCAAGCCAGTTATTCTCCATTTTATGGTTCTGCATTTGATTTGTCCTTCCGTTTTAAGTGAAGTACTTATCTGTATTGAATTTTATCTTGTTGATTTCAGATCAATTCTCCAATTATTCAAAGTCCTTTTGAATTTTAATCCTGCCCTCCAAAAGGCTAGTAACTTCTCACAACTTGGTGTCATCTGCAAATTTCATAAGCATACTCTCTGCTCCATTATCAAAGTCATTAACGAAAATATTGAATAGTATTGGATCCTGGACAGACCCCTCTGGACCTCTCTAGATATGCCCTCCTGCTTTGACAGAATACCATTGATAACTATTCTCTGAGTGTGGTTTTTCAACCAGTTGTGCACCTACGTGATAGTAATCTCAGCTAGACATTTCCCTAATTTTCTTATGAGTGTGTCGTGGACCAAATAGGCAGGATCCATACAATTTAGGGATTAATTGGTCAACATGAAGACCCTAGGCTGGGATTTTCAAAGTGTCATAAGGGAGTTAAGTGCCCAACTTCCACTGCATCAGAGTGGGAGTTGGGAACCTAACTCCTGTGTGCTCCTTTGAAAATCCCACCCTTAATTGTAAAAAGGTTGACATTTGAAAAAGAATGCAGCCATCTTTCCATGCACTGATGGAAATTACTGCTACCTGAGTACTCATAAGTAGTTGGGTATTAATAAGCTCCCCAGTTTAACCTTAAAAACGTGGAACCAGATTGTCAGCCCTGCCAAAATCCATGCAACAAAGGGAATTTAAAGGTGCCTCAAGCAGTAACAGTAACCCTCCTAATGGCCCTATATATATATGTGTGTGTATATATACATCAAACAAGAAAGCTTAGTGAGGGCGTGTGCCTCTGTACAGTGCCTAGTACCTGATTGGTGCATCTGGAAACTACTGTAACATAAATAATAAATAAAAGTGTAGTACCTTGCTGTACAGTGCTCTTAAACAGAAGAACAGTTACCCAGTGTTACCCTCAGGGATCTCTCAGAGAAAAAGGAACACAGCCATCTGTGTAGCCATCCTCTGTAATATAAATGTGCTGCCCTCCCAAAAGTTATTTCATCAACAGTTTCATGTGTCAATAATGATTGTGTTTTGGTGTGCTGGCCAAATTTCAACTCAGATAATTACATTCAATTTATTTGCAGTCTTCCTGGAATTTCATTTGGATACAGTGCATTTCTCTTCCTCTTCTAAACTGTTTTGTATTGTTGCTGTGTTCTGTTAAATATTTGAGGTGTTTCACCCCAGATGTGGCTGCATTTCAGTGTTGGCTAAACTGGTTCTTCTGTATGTATATACTTTTTCCTCTTCATGGGGTTAATTAATATTTATGTTTCAATGCCCTTGAATTAAAGGAGATATAGAACCGCATCTATTACATATTATTATTTAATTACATTATTTTCTTTTTCTGCACTTCTACATCCAGCCAGAATCCAGAACTGCCAAAAAATGCGCAGGAAAATGTAAAGTAAGAAATAGGCTAAATTATTTTGACACACACCAAATTTGGTTTGGACACAGGTTTGGGGGTTCTTAGCTTATCAGTTTTATTTCACTCACCTCTGAAATAAACACCAAACTGTTAAATCACATTAATTTTATTCATGCTGCAACTATTAAACTAAAGAAGTTTAAATTACTTTCTTTACTTTCATGGCTCTTCAGATCAGCTTAGAAAGAAAAGAGAAGCAAAGCAATATAATACCTGTAAACAATATTCTAATAAACTTAAAAAAATTTGCTAATATTGGTTATACCAAAACCTGTCTGATGTGGCAGCTAAGTGTCACATGTCATTTGTTTCCCTGTGGGCACATATTCAAAACAATATACAGTGAAACCACTTCCACCAGGCACCCCTCTGAAGCTAGCACATTAAAGTTACCCCCGTTGTTCCCAGAATAATTTAGCTCATTTTAAACTAAAGCCTAACTTCTGCTTGACTTTTGCTGCTGCCTTGTTTAGTCTTTTAGGACAGGCTTCATGGAACAAGTTAAAACAGGAAGAACAAAAGGTGCAAGACAGTATTGTTAGGTTAACCATTTGGAAGCATTAAAGAAAGCAGAAATCTGACAAGAGCAATATGCTGCAAACACTATCGTCAATTAACGCTAAGTAATTGGTACCTATGAAAATTAACATTTGCAGTATCAAGAATTGCATGTAACTTACATAACAATATCTTAAAATACGTAAAATCATCTCAAACAAACATTAAAAGTGTTTCACTGCTTCCTTTTCTAATTTATTTGTTAACCATTAGACCATGGGTTCTCAAACTGGGGGTTGTGAGGTTATTATCTGGGGGGGTCGCAAGCTATCAGTCTCCACCCCAAATCCCACTTTGCCTCCAGCATTTATAATAGTTTTAAATAAACTAAAAACACTTTTTTAATATATGTGGGGGGTCACTCAGTGGCTTGCTATGTGGGAGGGGTCACTAGTACAAAAGTTTGAGAGCCACTGCATTAGACTACATTTCAGTGGAATGAACAAAGAAACAAAGACATCAGTCACATGAAAACAGTCCACATTGTACTTTCTTTGCAAGCTGTGCGTAAGCATTCAAAAGTATCTTAAGTTAATGAAGACTTAAAGGAGTTCGCTTGAACCCTCTACATTTCTCAGTTTTGGTCTATGAATCTGAAGCATACCTGTTTTAAACACAATAATGTGTGTTTGCAGCTTTTGCTTCTGTTTTATACAGTCATACTGCTCCTCAAGTAAGTTTACGTCCATCTTGGTTGGCTGCGTGTCACAGTCTGAAGCCTGTTGCTCTGGTGTATGAGTCACTAAGAAAATACCACAGATACATTTGTAAGCTTGCACCATCTGTTTCCACAAGGAAGACAAAGTTAAGCAGAAGCAAGAGATGTCCTTCATTATGTTTGCAAAGAAGAAAATCAAGTTTGCAACATTTAAAATGTTCCTAAACGAAGCAATAACTTTTTGGTACATATAGGAGCCCCTTTCACTGCCTGGTGCATTCAGAGTTGTAGATTTCAATCAGCTTGTTTTCAGATACATTCAGTGTGTACTGAACTTCAGAAAACATTTAACGACAAGATCCCAAGATCCGTTCAATTGAATTTAATGTTTACTTAAGGTTGAGCATATGAATCTTTGCCAAAAAACACAGTGAAGTACAAAACACCATTGAACGAAACAGGTGACCAAAGGATTGGATGATATTGGTTTAGGTAGTAACCTTATTTTTTAAAGAAACACCCTCATCATGTTCTGTCATGAGAGTGGTTCCATTCAGACTTTACATTCAGGATTATTCTATGCATTTTCCACTCAGCCCTCCCAATCTAATTGTTGCTGCTTTGCCAAATATCTTTAAAAAGTAGGTAAAATTCACAGTGAAGAAACATGTGCACATCAGTCTCCGTTCAGTGTGTGTGCACCTGGGACTAAACTATGAACCATTGGGGCAGCATGCCTCAGTAGATAAGGCATAGGCTTGGGAGTCAGGAGCTGGAAATTCTAGAATCTGGTCCTGACACTACCTCATTTAATTTTCCTGCCTTTCAGTTATTCTTTGTGTAAAATTGGGGGAAATTTTATCTGCTCTCCTTTGTAAAACATTTTGAGACCTATGGAACTGCCTTCCCGGGGGAGCGATGGGGGCAAAACACCTAATTGGCTTCAAGACTGAGCTTAAGAGGTTTATGGAGGGGATGGTATGATGAGACTGCCTACGGGAGAATGTAGCTGATGTGCGACTGCTAGCAGCAAATATCTGGTAATGGGACACTAGATGGGGAGGACTGTGAGTTACTACAGAGAATTCTTTTCCAGGTGTCTGGCTGGTGGATCTTGCCCACATGCTCAGGGTCTAACTGATTGCCATATTTGGAGTCAGGAAGGAATTTCCCCTGGGTCAGAGAGAGACACCGGGGTTTTTTCACTTTCCTCTGCAGCATGGGGCCTGGCTCACTTGCTGGTTTGAACTAGTGTAAATGGTGGATTTGCTGTAACTTGAAGTCTTTAAATCATGATCTGAGGACTTCAGTAACTCAGCCAGAGGTTGTGGATCTGTTACAGGAGTGGGTGGGTGAAGTTCTGTGGCCTGCGATGTGCAGGAGGTCAGACTAGAGTCCACTCACTAGATGATCATGATGGTCCCTTCTGAGCTTAAAGTTTATGAGTCTATTGATGAAATGTGCTAGAAGTGTGAAGTATTAGTAAGGCTTTTGCACAGTTTCCACATGACATTCTTATAAGCAAAATAGGAAAATGTTATCTAGATGAAATTACTATAAGGTGGGTGCACAATTGACTGAAAGACTATACTGAAAGAGTAATTATCAAAGGTTCACTGTCAAACAGGGAGGACCTATCTAGTGGGGTCCCACATGGGTCCTTCCTTGGACTGATGCTATTCCTAGGGTCCTTCAAAATGACTGTGGCACATTAGAGATTTGGTCTGAATTCAACACATGAAATTCAATAAAGATAAGTGCAAAGTACTTCACTCAGGAAGCACAAATACAAAACAGGGAATAATTGGGTAAGTGGTGGTACTGCTGAAAAGGGTGTAGGGTTTATAGTGGATTGCAAATTGAATATGAGCCAGCAATGTGATGCAGTTGCAAAAAAACTAATATTTTAGTGTGTATTAACAGAAGTATTGTACATAAGACACAGGAGGTAACTGTCCCACTCTGCTCAGCATTGGTGAGACCTCAGCTGGAGTCATGTGTCCAGTACTGGGCAACATGCTTTAGGAAAGATGTGGAGAAATTGCAGAGTTGAGAGAAGAGCAACAAAAATAATAAAAGGTTTAGAAAACCTGACCTATGAGCAAAGGTTAAAAAAACTGGGCATATCTAGTCTTAAGAAAAGATGACTGATTGGGGACATGATAACAGTTCTCAGATATGGTAAGGGCTGTTATAAAGAGGACAGTGATCAATTATTCTCCATGTCCACTGAAGAGAGGGCAAGAAGCAATGGGCTTAATCTGCAGGAATGTAGATTTAGGTTAGATATTAAGAAAAACTTTCTGACTTAAGCTCTGGGAAAGGCTTCCAAGGGAAGTTATGGAATACGCATCATTGGAGGTTTTTAAGAATGTGTTGGAAAAACACCTGTCAGGGATGGTCTAGGTTTACTTGGTCCTATCTGAGCACAAGGGTCTGGACTTGATCACTTCTCAAGGTCCCTTCCAGCACTACATTTCTATGATTCTATATTTTCTGTTCTTATGAGTCTTATAGAAGTTATTTCCTTTGGTATCCCAGCCCTTGCAAAGACCTTCCTGAGCTCATTTACTACTGTAGGTGCGTTCACGGTGCACAATCGGATGACTTCGGGATACCATGTGGCTTAGTCTACTATCACCAGTATAGAACAGAATCCCAATGCATTCTTCTCAAGGATCCCAATAAATCCACCCTTACCCATTCGAAGGGTACACCCTCCACCGGGAGTGGAATCAGGGGCCTTAGACTGGCATTCAGGACGCGAGGCATAGAAATTGTGCACTTTTTGGTGGATGCCCAGCCAGAAGAACTTACAGGCCACCCTCTCCAGCATCTTTTCTCTCCCCAGGTGCCTGACACACAGCACCAAATGGGCTAGGTGTAGTAGGCTCTGGCAGAACTTTTTTGGTACCCGCAGTTGGTGCCATTTTTCCTGGGTTTGGGTGTCTCTCATCACTCAGTATAGCCATTCATTGCAGAGCTCGAAGTGGGGCCATTGCTTTGCCTACTGGGTTTCACCCTCTTCCCCCTCCAGGACAACTACCTGCTCCCAAGCGCAGCTCAGAATCTTTTCCTCCCTTTGTTCCTGCATGAAGTCTTCCTCTAATGGTAGTCAGTCATGGGTTGCTTCCTTGGATGTGCTTGGGCTAGTGGGCTGTTGGGTCAACGTTCCTGGCTGGCCTGAGGGACTCCGCCAGGACCTTTCACCTTGTCCTGTCCCATAAGTCCCCTTGTTTTGGGGTTTGGGTCGACCTCTGCCGGGGGTTCTTTGTTCCACTGCTGCAGGAGTTCTCCAAAGTATCTCCAATCTCGTCCCAATATTATTGGGTAGGGCAGCATTGTCACTAAGCTGACTCAGCAAATCTCAGTGAGGCCCTCTACTTTAAGTTGCAGTTTTGTCATGTGTTATTTGTCATGTGTCATGTTGTTTGTGCATGTGTTAGAGTTAGACAGGGGCCACTGGCTTGTCAGGGAGCTCCACCAGGCCCTGTCACTGTGATGACATTGACATGTCCTGGCAGCAGCATATTAGTTGGGCTTGGCTTGGGTGTCTGCCATCCATGCCTGCCCATAATTGCGGTTCATAAAGGGGCTCTCCTGCCTGAAATGCCCCTCCTGTCCACACTCAGCCTGGAGCTCGCAGCCCCATCCCCTTACCACGTGGCTCTGAGCGGGACGGAGCTCAGGGGCCCCGCTGGAGCCACATTGCAGCTGTCCAAGAACGGTCCTGGATGGGCTGAGGCTCCGGGTGAGGGGGGAGTCGGGGGTAGGGGGCCGGGGCCAGAGGGGTTGGCTAAGAGGCAGGGAGTCCCAGGGACAGTCAGGGGACAGGGAGGGGGCAGAGGCTGGGGGTGGTCGGGGACAGAGATGGGGGTGGAGTTGGATTGTGGGCGTTCAGGGGTCTGTCAGGACTCACGGGGGGGGAGTGGATAGCGGGTCGGGCATTCGGGAAGGGAGCAGCAGTGGTCTTGGGGTGTGTTGAGGGGGTGGGGTTCTGGGGAGCGGTGGAGGGGGCAAGGAGCAGAATGGGTAGGGATTCTGAGGGGGGCGGGCAGTCGGAGGGCAGGAAGTGGGTGGTTGGATAGGGGCAGGGCCAGGTGTTGGAGCAACAGCTTCCCTACTCTAAAGCTCATTCAGCAGTTTGAGACTTGCAGAAGAGCCAGCTGTTGCTTTTCCATTAGGGCTACCATCCCTTTCACTTCTCAAATGCCAAATTATAGTCTCTATTTAATTCAGTGCCATAGGGAGATTCATGTTCGGGGAGGGTGCTTCATTTAAAATTAGCCACTGGGGAGGATCACAAGAGAGAGCAATATATTTCCCAACCTACCAAGGGAGACACCCCCCTACATCCCTGAGGCCAGAGGGGTTATTCGGTTCTCAAACTTTTTATACTGGTGACCCCTTTCACATAGCAAACGTCTGAGTGCGACCCCCACCCCCTAAAATTAAAAACACTTTTTTATATATTTAAACTATTATAAATGCTGAGCAAAGTGGGATTTGAGGTGGAGGTGACAGCTCGTGAACCCCCAGGAACCTCGTGACCCCTCAGGGTCCTGACCCCTAGTTTGAGAACCCCTGGGTTATTTAATTTAGCACCCTGTGTCATTCACATGCATGTGCTATTTTGAGCATTTCAGTTTTCACAACGTAGGCTCATCCAGATTCTAGAACAAGTTCAAATGCTCAGTTCGTGGAGTATGTACATAAGCTATACTAAAGACAACCCAGTAACCATCTCCCGCTTGTGAGGGACCCCATGGAGCCAGTCTCTAGGAACAGATAAATGCATGGAGGTTAAGTCATTAATGGCTATAGCCAGGATGGGTAAGAATGGTGTCCTGGCTTTGTTTGTCAGAGGGTGAGGATGGATGGTAGGAGAGAGATCACTTGATCATATGTTACGTTTACGGTTTACTCGCCCTCTGGGCACTTGGCATTGGCCATTGTCGGTAGACAGGATACTGGGCGGGATGGACCTTTGGTTTGACCCAGTATGGCTGTTCTTATGTTCTAACCTAAATGAACCCAAAGTTATGGAGACAGATATGAGTCAAGGAAACCAGCAGAGTATCAGAAACCTGGAAAAATCTCTGGATGAGGTGGTTCAAAAGTTTTGGATTTTTTTTAAGCAGAATTTTTTTATTGTTTCTATAAACAATCAAACACAGCAAGCAGCAAATATTTGGCCATACACTTCTGAAACCCCAAACCATATTCAGGTTTTTGCAGACTAATTTCAGCTTTTCAATTAAAAAAAACACAACAAATTTTGAAAGAAAGCAGATATTGTCCGTGATTTTTTTCTGCTTTTTAAAAACCCCTAGTTTTCAATCCAGAAAAATTTTGACGGAAAATATTTGTCCAACCCTTTTAATGAGCTTTAGTGCCTTTTAGCACTAGCTAATGCTGAGAACCAGTGATACCATGTAAAGAAGTTTTCTCAAAACTGGGTTTGTGCCGAGATGCAGAAGATTTATTTTTCCCAGGGCTGCCCGTGGGGGGGGGCAAGTGGGGCAATTTGTGCTGGGCCCCAGAGGGGCCCCCACGAGAATATAGTATTGTATAGTATTGCAATTTTTTTATGGAAGGGGCTCCCGAAATTGCTTTGCCCTAGGCTCCCTGAATCCTCTGGGCAGCCCTGGGTCAGAGTCTTGCTTACAGGAGTCCCTGCCCTTGGCATTAGTGAGGATGGACCCTCAGTGAACACATAATTCTCCTTTAGGATCATAGTCTCTGCCAGTGTTGATGGCCAATGGTGCTTTACCCACCCCTTCACCTTGGTTGGGAGACTCTGGGTGAATTGTTCTAGCATGATCATTTCCCCCATCTGTGTCACGTCTGTTTTTCTGGCTCTAACCAGTGCCAATACTGGTTCTTCAATTGTTGGGCCACCACCTGGGGCTGGTTTCCAGGCAGGTACTTTCTTTGCAAAACCTCTGGCAGAACGTCTTGGGGGTTGATATCTAGGTAGTCGAATATGGCTGTTTTTACCTTGGTGTAGTCTAGTGCTTCAGGGGATCCAAGTGCCAATAGGCTGCTTATGCAGGGCCAGTCAAGAATGGGGGTATCAGGGTGGCCCAGTGTTCTGGTGGCCAACATGCTGTGGTGCTCACCCATTCAACGGTGAGCAGGAAGGCTTTGGGGTATCTCGGGGGCCCATTTTCGTAAGCCAAATGGGCAGCCCACTTGGGAAGGTGTCTCCTATGGATCTGGGTGCTGTGATGTTGGATGTCCCCTGGGGCTGTAATAGTTTTGCCACCTTCTGGATCAGGCGTTTTTGTTGTGCCTGGCCCTGTGCCACCAGCTCCCAAATTAGCTGTTGTTTTTAGGCCATTTGCTGTTGTTGCTGGGTCACAGTCTGTTGCAGTATTTGCTCTTGTTGCTGCTCTTGCTGGGCCACCTGCTGTTGCTGGTTCTCCATCATCCATTCCAGCAGCTCTGAATCCATGGCCTCTTTAGGGTCGTTCAATCGGTTGTCTGATGGTCCTTTTAACAGGACTTGGGCGATGCCTACATTCTCCACCATGTGCCAGAGAGGTCCAGGTCTAGTCCCAGCAGCACTGCCTGGTGGTCGTTCTCTGTTATGTCACCTAATGGCTAGAGTCAGATGGCCATATCGTCCAATGGCAAGAGTCAATGGCTGCCTCGCCTGGTGGCTAAAGTCAATAGTTGTGTTGTTCAGTGGTTGTATCACCCAGTGCTGAGAGTCAATGGCTTCCTTGCCTAGTGGCTAAATGGCTATATAACCTAATGGTGAGAGTTGATGGCTACTTCACTCAGTGGTGAGAGTCAATGGCCAGGAGTAGGGGAACCTGGGTTCTCCCTGCTCCACCAGGTCCTAACCCAGAGCCCAGTGAAACAATAATTCAATTGTGTGGCCTAGGAGGTATGCGCCCCTACACCTGCTCTCTGGGCCACTTCCTACCCTGGCTTCTGTTCCTCTGTTGGTGTCACTGGTTCGCCTCTGGGTCCCTACTGGAGTCCTCTGTGTACATGTTCCCAAGGGTTGTCCTCTTGCAGTCGCGTCTTGTCAACCTCTGTGACAAAAAAGCTTGGAGCAGCTTGGTGCCTCAGCAGCTTCTCAACAGGAGCCTGCAACACAAAACTGCTCTCCTGCTCCGTCCAACCAGACTGAGCTGAGCTGCTCCCGTTTGATCTCAGTCTGTACTGTGAGCATGCCCAGCAGGGGTGTCTGGGTGGGGCTTTCTGGACAGAGAGTTGCTTCTTAACCCTTTCTTCACCAGTGTGGGGTTTGTACACCACTTCACACACGTGATGTTGACAATTTGTGTTCCAGCTGTTATCAAGCTTTAATTTTTTGAATCTCAATGTCTACTGTGATTAAATAACTATCTGACCCCCTATTGTCAGTTTCCCCCATAATTTCCCACATTTGTCAAAATTTAAATTGATAAATATAAAAAAATGTTTAAAACCCATAATTTTGCTCAACTGAGAAAATTAAAATAAATAAAAATAGAAAAAATGCTTAAAAATAAACATCAATATTATCTCAAAAATTATATAAAAAAATCAAATTCTGTCAAGCCTCAACATTCTCTAGCGATCCTCAGCACACTTGCAACTTGCAGGCCATGCTCCCTGCCTAATCTGCCACACTGTCTGTCTTACATTACCAAGAGGATGATAAGACAAAACAGCTGCTGCTCAGGAGCTGTGGATCCTTCCTGTAGGTAAACTCCCCGCTACTGACACTGGAAGAGAGCATTTGATTCATAAGAGTTGTCACATGGATCCCACCTTTGGTACACTAATTTGGTAATTTACCTCCAAGAATGACTGGTAGTTGATGCTTTGGAGGAAAGTGAGCTCCTCCTCCCATAATGCACTTGGCCAATTTTGCAATTCTGCTCTGAGTTGTGGGGGGGAACCGATGTCCTTCTCCACACCCTCAGGCTCTCTGTTTATACAATGAAGCATGAGATGTGATTGACCGTATAGTTTTAGCTGGCATTAAATACAAACTTTATTAATGGTCATAAAAGTTAACCAACCCTTTCTAAAATCCAAACACCAGTATTTGACTCTGACCACCTGTGAACGTGTATCGCATAAACAATTGCCTTGTCAGCATCCCTTGAAAGTTAAATTTAGGTTCTACTCTAACAGATGTGCATCTACCTATTAAATAAAAAGGCATTTAAAGTATATTATATACATATATATAGTATATGAGGCAATAATTTCTGGTAGCAATAACTTTACAGTCTAAATAGAAAAACACAAATAAGGAAGAGAAACAGAGGCACAGTGACTTGCTCAAAGTCAGACAGGTCCATAGCTGAACAGGGAATAGAACTCAACTTTTCTGACTTCCAGTCTTGTGTGCTATCCACTGGAACATGCTGCCTCTCTAAAGTAAGCTAATGACTAGGGGGTATGATTAAAACTCCAGAGGTGGGAATAGAGATTATTTTTGGAAACACTAATATGCAACTAGAGTGTGATCCATGAAACAAGTTACAGGTCTAACCTAGAGAAGTTAATACAGTAAATTGATTTAATTGCTTTTGATGTTCAGTAAACTGATACAATTAATCCTATGAAATGGAACACCTGTAGCTTCTGTTCCCACCAAAGTTCAATATGAGCGAGTAACAGTAGAAGGATCTGCTTTGTACTCATGCCTTACTTATGCATTAATGGTAAAAAAAAATATTCTGTTTTCTCACTGACATATAGACACTACTGGAATTGCTTATCTTTGGTCAGAAAGGCAGGATACATGCTCCTTTCTGGCATTGTCACCATTTCTGCTTTATAAATTAGCGAGCAGGTGACACTTCTGAGAGGAGAGCAGCTAATATCCTCCTCGTAGGTCTAATTTAGATAATTTCTTTAGATCCACTCCAGATTCCCATCATTGTGTGTTCCCTGAAGCATGCAGGAGGTGGTACTATGGGAGTGATGTGGCTGGCTTATTATTTTTTTCATCTTAATGCTAGAAACTTACAGGTCCAGGGTTTAGCCCATATATTGCAAGAACCACCTTTTTGTTCTGTGTTTGTACAGCACCTAGCACAGGGATGGGCAAACTTTTTGGTCCAAGGGCCACATCTGGGTATGGAAATTGCATAGTGGGCCACGAATGCTCACAAAATTGGGGGTTGGGGTGTGGGTGGGATGTGAGGGCTCTGGCTGGGGGTGAGGGATTGAGGGTGCTTTGGGCTGGGACCGAGGGATTCGGAGGGCAGGAAGGGGATCAGGGCTGGGGCAGGAGTGCAGGTTGTGGGTGGTGTTTACCTCAAGCAGCTCCCAGAAGCAGCAGCATGTCCCCCCTCCGGCTCCTACACAAAGGCACAGCCAGATGGCTCTGTGTGTTGCTCTGTCTGCAGGCGCCACCCCTGCAGCTCCCATTGGCTGTGGTTCTGGCCAATGAGAGCTGCAGGGGTGGTGCTTGGGGTGGGGGCAGTGTGCGGAGCTCCCTGGCTGCCCCATGTGTAGGAGCCAGAGAGGGGACATGTCGCTGCTTCCGGAAGCTGTGCAGAGTAGGGCAAGCGCCTGCCCCTGCCCCCCGGCAGTAGCTCGAGGGCCGGATTAAAATACCTGAAGGGTCGGATACGGCTCCTGGGCCGTAGTTTGTCCACCCTGACCTAGCATAATGGAGTCCTGGTCCAAGGTGCTGTGGTAATACAAATAACAAATAGTAATAAATAATATTAATAACAAGCACAAAAACCATTTGCACTGGTACACATATCTTTGCACATTCTGTAGGTTCTGAGACATAATTCCTAGTAGAGTATCTGTGTGCAAGCTTGTCTCAATTAACAAACTGTCAAAATGTCTGATCTGAGTGACTATTTGATTATGGATCGAAATCTGAAATGCGATATTCTCTTTAAAGTCTGTTTTACATCACATGGCAGAAGCAATTTTTCATTTCCTGGAGGTAAAAAAAATTGTGGGGTGCTTCAAAATCCAAAGGCAATGGCTTTTGCCAAAGTTAGACATTAACTTTCCTTGACCTTGTTTGCAAAGCCTCTCATCAGGAGGATCTACGTAATTTTATCTAGTAAAAATAATTTGCTATCTAAAAATCCATTAATTGATTAAATTATTTTTTCTGGAAATCTCTGGGCAATAATTATTGTTGATTTAACAGAAGGGAAAAAACAACAGCATTCTTAATGGTTAATTATAACTGTGTGTGTCACCTGTATCATCATGTTTGTCTATAGATCTGGCACAAAATGATGTTTAGACTCAATGATATGGATGATTGTACAGTGGTGTACATGGTTATTTGCATTGTTTATATGAGTAGTGTTGGAAGTATACCCCACACAGCAGTGGGGTAACCAAGTTTTAAGTGTAGGGAGAGCAAACATAAAAAAGGCGCCCTCCCTTGGCTCCTCCTCTGGCCACGCCCCTGACTCCTCCGTTTCCCCTCCTAGATTAACCCCGTGGCCAGCTCAGGACTCCTGCGGGCTTCCCGGGGGTGCGGATACCTCTCCACCCCCGGGAGAGTCTCTCCTGCCCAGTGTGTTCTGCGGGTGTCCCCTGCTGGGCTGTGCCGCCCAGCCCCCACCCACGGGGTCCTGTCCCCCCAAGCCCAGACTCCAGGCTCCTGCACCGCTCCAGGGCCCCCCATCCAGACAGCATGGCCTGCGCCCCTGCCCTGCGGGCCTGGCCCAGCTCAGCCCCGGGGAGCCCCTTGCCTGGACCCCCCAGTGCAAGGCACTGGACCCCTGCTGCTCACCTTCCATCCTGCGCTGCCACCTGTCCCTGGCCTGCTCCCGGTGTTAGGTGTGCTCCGTGTGGGGCTCGCCAGCCAGGCAGCCTTAAAGGCGCAGGGGCCCTTTCGCCTCCCTCCACTTCATTAGCAAGGGGCGGGGAGCGCTTGGCCACTGAGCCCTGAGCTGCCGCCGCAGAAGGTGGCTGCGGTGATGTTGGGGCCGCGCTGAGTGTGGAGCGCGATGGCCGAGGAGCCGGCCCCCTCGCTCCTCCGGCCGCGCCTGCTACCCTCCCGTGGCTCCTCCGGCTGTGCTGTCGTCAGCACCGGCCCAGCAGGTGCCGCTTTTTGAAAACGTGCTGAGGGGAAGCAGCTGCTTCCCCTGAACCCAGCTACGCTACTGCCGCATAGTCTGATTAGGGTACAGAGACAGGATCTAAATATCTTGCAATTTTTTAATTAGCATTATGATGCAAAATCAAGGTTATTATCATAATTCTCTGCCTTCCAATGATTTTCCTTTTTATACAACCTTGAAAGGTTAAAAGCAGACTATTACATCAAAAGATAAACACATGGTAGTGAACTTAAAGGTAAAACATACAAAGAGAAGAAAGAAACAGGATCTCTGCTATGGTCTGATTAATTGTACACATTTTGAGTTCCAGAAAATATTGGCACAGTCAATAGTAATTGCTTACTTCCTTTTTCATGAGATATTTGATAAGAGAATGCAGATTTCTATGGCTTACAAATACATCTTTAACTCTGAGTCCTAGTTAAGGCATGCTCATTACTAGGGATTTAGCAATGGTTAGAACACAAGGCTGGCCTTCAGGACTCCTGATTCCATTTCAGCTGGCCCCACTTGGGGGATCAACGTACCTGTGCTATAAGTTTCCAGAATCTTCCAGTGGGGCCACTCATCCCTTCCCCCACCTTCTCTCATGAAGGATTTTGAGGATATGTAAGGGGAAGTGACTCCAGCCATCATTCAGTTCCTTCTAACTGTGAATGTGTGACGGGATTCCTGGGGTACAACATGGAACTGGAACTGTAGGACCACTGTGCTCCCTTAACTCTTCAGCCTGGGTTGTCTCGCACAATACGGTGCCAATGACAAGCAGCAAACCCCACCGGGCGCCGTGATCACTCAGCCATCAGCATGTGGAGCCCCAAAACCATCTAAATTGCATGAATGCTCCCCAAACCTCTCATTTATCACGTAGAGAGGTGCACCAGGCAATCATCCTAGGCCTCAGCCTTTCCTCCCAGAAATATACCATCTTACACTGCTCAAGACTCCCTTGGACAGTGCAAGCTTATTAATTAGTTTGCCACTTCTTCAAAGAAAAGTGAACACACACCAGCCTTTGTAATCTGAACTGAGATCCCACAAGCACTTCAACCAAAACTACACTGTTTTAGGTACAGTAACTCCTCCCTTAACATCATCCTGCTTAACGTTATTACACTGCTGATCAAATAGAGAACATGATCGTTTAAAGTTGCACAATGCTCCCTTATAATGTTGTTTGTCAGCCCCCTGCTTTGTCCACTGCTTGCAGGAAGAGCAGCCTGTTGGAGCTACCTGGTGGGGGCTTGGAACCAGCGTGGACTGGCAGTCCCCTTAAGTTCCCTGTGCAGCAGCCGCCCAGCAGGATATCAATTGCTAGGCAGTTCAGTTGTGCCTCCCCCCATTGCTGTGTGCTGCTCCTGCCTTCTGCCTTGGAGCTGCTCCCGGAAGCCTCCTGCTTGCTGTGCAGAGTTGGGAGGAGAAGCGGGTGTTGATGGCAGGGTGTCCCCCTCCCCCCTGCTCCTGTCCCTCCATCTCCACATAGCAGTAGGGGGGACAGGACAGGGATCAGGACAGATGGAACTTGCTGGCAGCAGCTGCTGTCTCAACTTGCTGATCTACTTAAAAAGGCAATGTACTTAGAGTGGGTTCAGCATACTTAAAGGGGCAATGTGCATCACACACTCACACCCACACCCCATGTGTCTCTGTCTGTCCCTCACACACGGTGCGTGTCTGTGTCTCCCTCTCTCTCTCTGCCATGCTGTGTCTCCTCCCTCCATTCCTGCTGCCTTGTAGAGTGTGAGGCTACATTAACAATATGTTAACCCTTGAGGGCTCAGCTGAGTGCTAGTTCATCATTTAGCAGTAGGCATTCCCTGGGAAATATCCCATCCTCTTACTCCACAATCATCATTGCTGTGTACACTATTAATAGTTTGTTTAAAACTTATACTGAGATGTATATAACCCCTCCCCACATTTACATTAAATCTTATGGGGAAGTTGGATTCGCTTAACATTGTTTTGCTTAAAGTAGCATTTTTAAGGAACGTAACTACAACGTTAAGCGAGGAGTTAGTGTAAATAAAACATTTATTAGCTATAGAAAGATTTTAAGTGATTATAGGTAGCAGGCATAGGTAACCAACTTTGATCTCTAAGAAATAAAAATAGAAACAGTCTGAATTCTAACTGTAACACACTAAACAAGTTTTGAATCAAGCAGTCTCACTCTAATAGATGTTACAGGCAGTTCAGAGTTCTCAGTATTCAGATTGCACTTCCTTCCAGCCTAAGACCAATCTCCCTAGTTCAAAGTTTGTGTCTTCCAGGTGTTGGGGGGTGCGGGGAGAGGCCAAGTGAGAATATCACTTTTCCTCTTTTATACTTTTGTCCAGCTGCTAGAAAGATCCTTGCTGTGATGGTGGGTGGGAGGGCGTGTTAGGCAATCCCCATTACATAAATGCAGGGCCAGCTCCAGCATTTTTGCCACCCTAAGGGGCAAAAAAAACAAACCAAAAACCCTCGATCGGCAGCACTTGGGCGGCAGCTTTACCACCGCTGCTTCTTCGGCGGCAATTTGGCGGCAGGTCCTTCCCTCCGAGATGGATTGAGGGACCCGCCACTGAATTGCTGCCGAAGACCCAGATGTGGTGCCCCTTTCCGTTAGCCGCCCCAAGCGCCTGCTTGCTGCACTGGTGCCTGGAGCTGCCTCTGCATATATGCCCTCTAAGGAGCCTCTGGGAGAGTGGATTCTTCTTGATGGGCCATCAGTGCCTCTCTGCCCAGTGATGGCTGCTCCTTTGTCCCTACTAAAAGGCCAGCTGTGGGCATCTCCCAACCGCACAACACATAGTACATATGATCCAACAGGATATTAATGTTCAGCAAATCAAGGCTTTTTAAAAGGCATGCATTATATAAAACATATCAATCATATGACAGCGGTGAATATGGGGATTCCAGGGTGCTACTTTGAGGTAAAGAGTGGCACAGAAGGTAACAGTGGGCTCCAATCACACAGTGCCATCAATACTTCTCTCATTGGTTTTTCTTTTTCTCTGCCTCGCTCTCTGGGGGCTTTGTCTTAAAAAAACAACAAAACAAACAAACAAACAAACAAACAAATACCGGTTAACCAGGCAGCTTTTCTTAATGAAGAGAAGAGAGGGAGGCCCATACAACACAGGCATCATCTGAACCTGCAAAGATGGGGGCTGCTTCACACCCCAATTGATGGGAGAGGCTCTTCAGGGCCTGATTCATTAAGAATGGCACAGTGTCAACTCTGGAGCTCAACATGCAGGAACACTACTTCATACGCCCCTGCTGATAGGGGAGGCTTTTCAGTCCCAGTCCAGTAATTCTGGCCACCTATCAGTCCAGCATCAACAGTGTAGACCATCTCACCATAGTGGCATAAGTGGCACTGTGACATTAGCCAGGGTACAATCTGAACCGATGAACAGTTGGATCCCCTCAGTTCTCCAACCTCGGATGCCTTTATACTGCTTTGCTGTGGGAGCTACCACTATAGGTCTGCTCACACACAGCCTCCAGCATGTAAATTATTCCCAGTTATACTGCAAGAGTGCTATAGCCAGCCACCTTGAACTACACTGTAGAGTAACACCAGCAACTTTCCAGTCATAGACTCCCTCAGCAGGGCCGTCCCTAGCTATTCTGGAGCCCTAAGCAGCCCCCTCCCTGTGAGGGGCGTGGGGGGCCCCACACCTCCATGAGGGGGAGGGGAGCTAGCCCCAGGCCTCCACGAGGGGGGCAGGGATGGCTTGGGGAATGAGAGGGGACCACCCCCCAGCACTTACCAGTGGTGTGGCTGGGGCCAGATCTCTACACTTCCCACCCCGGTGAGTGCAGGCCTGCCCCTGCTGCACTCCTCAGAGGAGTGGGGGTGGGGCTGGGGTGGGGCTTGGGCTAAGCAAAGGTGGGGGCCCCGAGGAAGAGGCAGAGTAGGGGCTTGAGCAGCACACAGCTGTGCAGGGCACCAGGAAATTTGGTGCCCCAAATTTCCTGGTGCCTTACGCAGCTGCGTACTTTGTGCATAGATAAGGATGGCCCTGTCCTTCAGAAATGTACATCTTGTACTGCCCAGCTCTCTCCTGGACAATACAAGTTCATATAAAGTCAGTTATTTTATTACTAGAAAATATGCACAAATTTTGTTATTCCAAATGGAGTTCCCCAAACACTGGCTTTCCCTTTAAGCTTGGGACCAGTTTCCTCAGTTCAAGTCTTTCTCTTCCCAGTGTTATTGTTGCTTCCAGTGCAGGTGAGGGAAGGAGAAAGGTAAAAGCATGATGCCACTGTCCCCTATTTTATATCCTTAGTCCATGTGTCTGGAAAACACTAACCCAGATGTGTCCTGGTGGACTTTGGTTTGTCAAATAGTTGAGCAATCCCCCGTTGTGTGTTGCTTGTACCTCCCTCTTACAGCATTGTAAATCCCTTGTTTACAAGTCCTCTACTGATTAATAGTTGCTTAATACTTTCCTGGATCCTGGCAGTGGATTACCTCCCTTGTTGACCCTGGTGAACTAGCAGTAGAGACTATCAAACTCACAACATATTTTAGTGACAAAATCTCATAAATTCATACCAGGGATGAAAGTAATTTAAAGGACTTACTGGTACGCAGGGCAGCTGGGATCCTGGGTAAGGTGTGCGGGGGGAAGCTCTTGGTCCCCCGAAGGAGCAGGCTCTCAAGCCAAAGGGGCGAGGCTGGGGCCAGACTCCCCCAGTCCCCTTCAGTGTTGCCTGAACCACATTGCCCGGGGCTCTGGTGGGCTCTGAGCCCCGGGTCCTTTTAAATTGCTGGGCACCTGGGCAGCTGCCCCTTTTTTCCCCCTCCGTCAGCTGGTACGGTCCTTAAAGTGCTGCCGCAGCAGCGTTTTAAGGTCGGCTGTGTACCTGTCCGTACTGGTGGCCACTTTCTTATCGGTACACTGTACTGGCTTACTTTCACCTCTGCTTCATACACACTTATGATATACATATTTGGACAGAACAGTGGGTTTCAGCAGATCATGACTTTTCATATGATATCTTACATGGCATGCTTTGTATGAAATATATCATAAGTATATGACGGGGTAAATATTTGGGTGTGTGTCCAGGGTGCTGCTTTGAAGTACAGCATGCCACAGTGTCCATACCCTTCACCCACCTGCCCCACATCTTTGGAATCTTAGCCCTGGTCTACACTATGAGTTTAGGTCGAATTTAGCAGCGTTAATTTGATTTAACCCTGCACCCATCCACATGACAAAGCCATTTTTGTCAACTAAAAGGGCTCTTAAAATTGATTTTGGTACTCCTCCCCGACAAGTGGATTAGTGCTGAAATCGACCTTGTTGAGTCAAATTTGGGGTAGCCTGGCCAGTCATGAAACTGCTTTTCAAAGCTTCTCTGATGCACAGGACTCCCTGGTGTACTCTTCTAACTGCCCTAGTGTCTGGCTGCATGTAATCAGTGGCCAGGCGATTTGCCTCGACCTCCTACCCCACCATAAACTTCTCCCCCTTACTCTCACAGATATTGGGGAGCACACAACAAGGAATAATAACAATGGGAACATTGGTTTCACTGAGGTCTAACTGAGTCAGTAAACTGTGCCAGCGTGCTTTTAAATGTCCAAAGGCACATTCTACCACCATTCTGCACTTGCTCAGCCTATAGTTGAACAGCTCCTGACTACATCAGGCTGCCTGTGTTGGCTTCATGAGCCATTGGCAATTAAGGGGTAAGGTGGGTCCCAATGAGGTCAGCTATAGACGATTTCAACAGCACTCAATGGTTATTTCTGGTCTGCGAAATAAACTCTTGCTTCAGCCGTTCACACCAGACCAGAGTTCCTAAAGATGCGAGTGGTCATGTACTTTCCAACGCATCCACGTTGAGTTGTGAAACATCTCTTGTAATGTCGCCAGTGCTTTGCAGCACCTTCTGAAAGTACCCTTGCGTTATGTTCGGCTGCCTTATGCTTGCGAGTCCCCAAATAGAGCTATTGTTCATTCTTCGCCCACACAGGTTAGGGAATGCCGTTGCAGAAAAGCCATCCTAGGGACTGCAACTATTTCCCAGATGTCACTACCCTTGATAGCAGCACACTCAGTGATTCGCATGGCTACTTGGATCACGCACGCCACAGTGTTTGCACACTCAAAATTGATGCCAGCTGGCCTGTTTTTAGCTGTCTGGGCATTCGCACCTGTCCAGGAGGCTATCGCCACTTGCTTGTCGAAAGCGTGAGTGGTGCTCTCTAATCTGATATTCTTGCCGCTTCAGGGGAGGGGAAAGCAAGTCACAAAGTTCCATGAAAGTGCCCTTATGCATGCAAAAGTTTTGCAGCCACTGGGAATCATCCCAGACCTGCAGCACTATGCAATCCCACCAGTCTGTGCTTGTTTCCTGGGCCCAGAATCAGCATTCCATGGCATGAACCTGCCCCACTACCACCATGATGTCCAAATTGCCAGAGCCTGTGCTTTGAGAGTAGTCTGTGTCCATGTCCTCATCACTCTCATCACCACGCAGCCATTGCCTCCTCGCCTGCTTTTGCAGGTTCTGGTGCTGCATACACTGCAGGATAACGCATGTGGTGTTTACAGTGCTCACAACTACCGTGGTGATCTGAGGAGGCTCCATGCTTGCCATGGTATGGCGTCTGTGGAAAAAAGGCGCAAAACGATTCTCAGCCATTGCTCTCACTGTGGGAGGGGGGCCTGACGACATGTACCCAGAACCACCCGTGACAATGTTTTTGCCCCATAAGGCATTGGGAGCTCAACCCAGAATTCCAATGGGTGACAGAGACTGCGGGAACTGTGGGATAGCTACCACAGTGCAACACTCCGAAAGTTGACGCTAGCCTCGGTACTGTGGATGCACTCCACCGACTTAATGCACTTAGTGGAGACATACACAATTGACTGTATCAAATCGATTGCTAAAAAAATCAACTTCTATTAAATTGACCTAATTTTGTAGTGTAGACATTCCCTTAGTTTAGGAATTCCTAAGCTAGTGAAAGGAGCTGAAAGGGGGTTGGGCCATTCTCCATTTTATACCCTTACATCTTCCATGAGAGGAGGGGGCAGAGAGGAGTAAAGGGCTCCACTGGACACGTCTCACCAGAAGATTCTGGAAACCTGCAGTTCATGGGGGCCTTGGTCCCAAAAGTATGAATATGCAGAGGTTCATTGTGAACTCCAGTTACTGGCAAGTAGTTTTCATTTCTATGCCTGTTGTTGCTACTCACCCATCATGCTACACTAGATATTTTCCATAAACATTTTCCAGCCTACCAATGGAAACAGTGATAGGAATGCCAATGCAGAGCATGTCTAATGCTCAGACCTAGATGACATAAGGGTTAAAATTCTGCCAGCCAATAGCAGTCTTTGTTCACTAGCACTTCCACCATTTTTATCACCTGTCATAGGAATCTTATGCAAAAAATTCCAGTGTAGGGAAAGTCCATATGAACCTGGGCAAGCCATGTAAATTATCTGCCTCAGTTTCCCCATCTGCAAAATAGCGAAGATAACACATACTGCTCAGAGATGCTGAGTTTAATGTATTGTTTGTAAAATGCTTTGAGATCCTTGCATGAAATGGGTTATGGAAGTGCAAAGTTGTGCTATTATCCACATCAGCTGGTTGTTTGAATAAGAATGAGTTTGTCTTTGATAGCTTTTAATCAATACAAATACATTTATCTTCAAGTGGAGTTTGATAAAATTCAAGTGTAGCGTGAGACATCTGGTTAATCCGTTGTTAACAATAGTTAAGAGTCTATTTTTATCTAGGTCATAGCATTATGTTGCTGAGCTATTTTCCTCTGAGCATAAGGACACAAATTATGTCAGTTTTGACTACAAGGACAAAGGTGTCAGCCTTAAAAAAAGTTGATGTCTGAAACCAGTTAGGGCACCCTTCTCCAAAGATCTTGTTAAATGCTAAGGTGTCGATAATGGGTAAAGTCAATACGGAGAGAGAAAGTGCCTGTGGAGGTGTTTCAAAAAAACTCTTAAAAGTGTTGGAAAAATTCACCAGTCTCAAATACCCATCCTTCCTTTCCCTTTTGCACAGAAACCTCATGAGGAATTTGCACAGGACTTCATATAAAAGTGTTGGAATTTATAAAATCAAGGGTTAAAAAAAGAATTTCATGGAGTCCTGGTCTATGTCTAGGCCTCTTAAGTGCTACAGTAATACACATTATAATAATAAATAATAATTTATAAAAAACATCAACAGCAGTTCTTGTATCATTTCTGCTACCATTGATCCTTTTGCCCATGGATTAAACTAATATGGTTAAAATGAGAAAAAAGTGATGTTTTGACAAAAAGCTAAATGGCTACTTAGTTGCATGCTCTTAATTATATACCCATCTGTGTGTATTTCAATGCGTTAATCGGTTAAACTCCTATTTTTTGTAATAAAAAAGATAGGGAATATAACACACTAGGGTCCCAATTCAACTTCCACTGAAGTCAATAGAAAATTTCTCATTGACTTAAATGGGAGTTGGGTGAGACCCTCTGGGATTGTTTCTGTGTTTGCATAAGCTAACTTTCCACTCTTTTTGTTCCATTGATTTCAGTTGGGGTTACTCAACAACAGTGTGGTCATCAGCACTAGTTTGGTTTTGGCAGCTTTTTGATACGGACATATTATGAGTATGAAAAACCAATAGACTATGACTTATATTTACCATGGACTGCTATTACAAGGCCAGCAATTAAAGTGACACAAAAAGCTTTGGTGGTGTAAAAATATCAATGATTGACACACACTGAATATCTGGCCAGACTACCTTAATGACTTAGCTAGACATTGATCATGGTGATGCTCAATCTGCACAGATGATATGTCTCTTTGGGATTTGCCATGATGATTATAATGATGATTGATGAAAGGTGCACATATATTTAAATGTAGTCCTATTTTTATTTATTTTTATTTTTTTAAAGGCAATTCTGCAGCTCTTCCTTAATATATGTTACTATGGTACTTTGGACAATGCTTCACATATCAGTGTTTGGTTAAACATTAACTTTTACACTAGACAGAAAGTGAATAACCTTCAGAGACTCATTCTTTGAAAAAATTTCCAGTAGGTAGATCTTCTGCTTAAATTGAGATTTTTAAGTTACATAATATTAGTATTGTGTTATTCAGAGCATAACATTGTAAACATCTCCCACTTAATTAGCAGCGCTGCACATGACTGCTGGCCATTTGGCAAGTAGCAAAGAATTTATCTGATCCAGCAAAGTACATTTAGTACCTTTTTGCAGAGAACAATTAAAAGACCCATTACATTTTTTCTTTGGAAATGGACAACTATACTAACTTTCAAACTCTCAATTAGGGCTCAGTTCTGTGAGGTTCTGAATGCCCTCATCTGCCATTAAGCCAAATCCTCAGCTAGTGTAAAAGCTGAAGTCAATGTAGCTACACTGATTTACACTGACACAGCAAGGCTGAAGTCAATGTAGCTACACTGATTTACACCAGTGGAGGATCATTCTAACCATTTATTCTCCAGTGGATGGTGGGGGTGTTCAGCACATCACAGGAGACAGCAAACACCCTGCAGGATTAGGCCCTAAAATAGTGAAAGACGTATGCCCATTAATGGCAGTATACAATGCTTACTATATGGTGAAAAGCACACAAGCAGCACCATATCTTGGTTAATTAATTGTGAGTGGCATTGGTGTTAGTTTCAAAGCAGACAGATTATCTGGGATAGGGAAGCATTACTGAAATAGAAGATGACAAAAATACATGCAAAAGTGTTACAGAAAATAGAGCCATGATGCAACTCACTTTTCCACGGGGAGGTGAAGTTGTTAAGTATGGATCTTAAAAACAAATCATAATTAAATCTGTGGGGAAAAAAGCAACTGCATTCATTTTTTGGCAGGTTTAGGATGTGCTGATGATACAGAAGTATGTTTGCAGTGTTGTTGTAACCATGTAGGACCAACCTCTGTTAGTGAAAGAGACAAGCTCTGTGTAAGCTTGAAAGCTTCTCTTTCACCAACAGAAGCTGGTCCAATAAAAAATATTACCTCATCCACCTTGTCTCTCTAATATAGAAGTACAGCATTTGAGCTTGGACCACTGATACTTCTTTTTTAAAAAGGAATTTGTCTGATTCCCTTTTCACTTGACCCATATAAGTCAGAAGTAACTTTTACAAAGTCAGTGAAGTTACTGCTTTGGGGTAAAACTGGTGTGAAATCAGAATTGGATCTTCAGAGTCTGAAGTGAGGCAGAGAACCAAATAAGAGCCAATCCTACTTCTGTGATACTGGAGATTGCAAGTAGGAAATGTGCAATATAATCTGAGTTCTGCATGTTTAGGTTGACTAGTTTGCACTCAAATAGTGGATGAATCTTTTCATTAGTAGATCTCCAAGTCCTTTAAAAGAAGGATCGGGAAAATAATTAATTTATCCTTTCTAAATCATCCCTAACAGATGGAAGTCAAGAGTAACTGTCAATATTTTCACTGATGACAACTCCACCACTTTCCATGCTTGCTTGCTCCATTACTTAACTACCTTTATAGGATCAAATTCAGGGATTGCATGGTTTATGAGGGTGCCAGCATAAGCCCTAGCAAAAGGCCCACAAAAAAAAAAAGCAGCAAAGAGTCCTGTGACACCTTATAGACTAACAGACGTATTGGAGCATGAGCTTTCGTGGGTGAATACCCACTTCGTTGGATGCATGCATTCACCCATGAAAGCTCATGCTTCAATACGTCTGTTAGTCTATAAGGTGCCACAGGACCCTTTGCTGCTTTTACAGATCCAGACTAACACGGTTACTCCTCTGATACAAAAAGAAAACTTTGCCAAGGGAATGCAATGACAGCTAGTGTACTCCAATAGTGGGGCATTGCTTTCTGGAAAGCATTTGTGTTCAGGGTGGCTAGGAGATGCCCTAATTCAGCAAAGCCCTTGACCTTTGGTAGCCTTCTCTGGTGAAGCTTCAGTGGAGCCCTAGATATAAACTAAAGGCTTCACCACCCCAGAGCAGCAGCAGTAACATTGTGAACTCTCCTTTAGGGCAAATTCCCCACTCACTCAATAGGGCTTGGTAGAACAAGGCTGCATGAATCTCCTGTTTCAGTACTGGTGAATCTGGTCCATATAACCATTAATACTCCCTACAGCAGCTTCATTCCATTACCTTTTATCCTGACCTTGTTGTCAAAAGAATGTAAGCAGGGTCTGAATGAGCTCTCCCCTGACATCTAGTGATGAGCTGGAGGAGAAGACTTCAGGAACCGACCCCATATGCATAAGACATGTCTAGTTGCACAACATGATGGAGCTGCTTTGCCCAAATGATCACTTTTGACTGGTGCTGGATTGCAAGTCACTGTTATTGGGGGGCAGGGGTAATAAAATGTTGTTACCCTTGTGTGAATAATGGGCAGCAGAATGGTGTTTGTCATGCCATGACTGAGGGACTTACCCTCAATTGAACTGCACTCCCTAGGCTGAGGGCAGGTGTGCCAAAGGCCAAGGGAGATGAGAGAGGGTTGGGATAGGTGTTTTTACCTGGTGATGTGGGCTCTGCCTAACGGTCCTAGACATCATTTGATCCTCCCCCTCTCCAGTGTGTAATGAAAGAGCTTATTAAGACTCAATTGAGAGTGGTTTGGTGCAGATCAATAAAGCTAAAATCACTGACAATTAAGTCTAAGCATTAGATCTGCTATGGGACAGTATCTCTGATTAAAGGGACTTCTCAGCTTGTGCTAGCTGTGAGGCTCCTCCACTAACAGCTGTGTTAAGTGGTGGGACCTCAAGACATCCTTGAGCAGACAGCAGTGGAGTAGTGAGTGGATGGCATGGTACAAGAGATGTTTCAACTGCTCTCGTCTGTGCAAGGAGTAAGAGTGCTTCACTGCCACCACCAGCTGAACCAGGGAGAGATTGAAATTACACTTGTTTAAAATAATAAAAAAATAGTGTGGTGACAGTGAATCATAGTGTTAGGGTATACTTAGATATTGATAGTATATAATTATAGGGGTTTAATAATTAATATAGATGATTTTAGATGCTTATGGCTACCAATAACAAGATGCTGGTGGCAAACAGAGTCAGAGAAATCCAAAATGGAGGTCTGGGAGAGATTTGGCCAATAGTAAGCAAGCTGAAGTGACATGAGGTCATTTCAAAACCCTGAAGGGAGGTGTCAGTGAAGCATAACACAGGTTAAGGGGGGAGGGATAGCTCAGTGGTTTGAGCATGCATCTACTAAACCCAGGGTTGTAAGTTCAGTCCTTAAGGGGACAAAAATTAGTACTTGGTCCTGCTAGTTAAGGCAGGGGGCTAGATAGACTCAATGACCCTTCAAGGTCCCTTCCAGTTCTAGGAGATAGGATATCTCTATTAATTAATTTATTTTTATTTAGGTGTTCAATCAGGCTCCTAAGAAGGGTGACCAGAAGCAAATGTGAAAAACCGGGATGGAGTGGGGGGTAACAGGAGCCTATATAAGAAAAAGACCCAAAAATCAGGACTGTCTCTATAAAATCAGAACATCTGGTCACCCTACTCCTAAGGCACAGGTCTTCAATCAGATCCAGCTTTGATCGACAGAGGGCTTAAACCTGATTGGTGGAATGCTCAGGATTGTAAAAATAATCAATCAGAATATGCCAAAATCTGTATATAAGGCATATTCTGATTGATTATTTTTACAATCCTGTAAATAAGGCAGAGAGCTGACTGGCTTTAGTCCAGTGGTGGGCAGCCTGCAGACTATGGGCTGCATGTCGCCCATCAAGGTAATCCACTGGTGGGCTGCAAGATAGTGTTTACATTGACCGTCTGCAGGCACAGCTGCCCGCAGCTCCCAGTGGCCATGGTTCACCATTCCTGGCCAATGGTAGCTGAGGGAAGCGGTGCAGGCTGCAGAGAGGTGCTGGCCACTGTTTCCCGCAGCTCCCATTGGCTGGGGACAGGGAACTGTGGCCACTAGAAGCTGTGGGCGGTCATGCTTGTGGACTGTCAATGTAAACACTGTCTCGTGGCCTGCCAGTGGATTGGCAGACACAGGTTGCCCACCACCACTTTAGTCAGTCCTGGTGTGAGTGAAAAATACTGGAGTGAGAGGGAGCACAAGCAGGAGAGAAGAAAACATCTAAAAGAGCAAAATCACTAAAGAAGAAAGGAACAGAACAATGGGCAGCAGAATATAAACAAAACAGAAGGATCTTTTCAGAGGAAAAGAAGACTATGGGAAAAGTAAGCACAGTGATTTTGATAATGAATTGAATGAATGGGTGTGTTTGAGATAATAAAGTTGGATGTCTGTGTATGTTTGTTATTATGTTTTTAAATATTTCAAATAAGTAACTTGTTGCCAGCATTCTGTCTGACTGGCCACTGCATATAGAATGTAACCACTGAAAATATATATGTAACCACTGAAAATAATATCATAATGTTAAATACTTTAACATGTATCTGCCAGTAGTTTGTTATCTTATAATACGTGTCTTATAAACTGTAAGAACTTATTTTTTGTTCTAAATATATACTTTAGAATAGATTTACTGTATTAGGACGTGTTAAATAAAAGTTATTTTTGTTTTCAAAGAATTGCTGCCTGTCAGTCCTTTGAGCGGAGGGCTGTATCCATGTCCTCCCAGGGGTAAACATAATTAATCTGTTCTGAGGAGTTTTCCATAGGTTGGAGGGAAACTCCTTTGTAAAAACCTGTCAATTCCTCTAGGGCGAGCCACCCCCTTTCATCTACCAAAACCAGACAAATTACTGATATAGGCAGGCTGTTGTGGGGGGAACCTTGAGTCTGATTTTAGAGGTAATTGGCAGGGCAGCAAATGGAGCAAACAAAGCAAGCTGCCAAATGGCTGGTGGAGCGAGCAGCCGAACAGAGGAGCAGCAAGGTGCCTTACATCATCTCCCCCCCTCCCCCAGGTGAACTCACATGACTCTATCTCTGAACTCTTGGTCTTCATTGACCAAGGACAACAATTATGAGTGGGGTGATGTAGAGGAAGAGAGGGCAGGGGTGCCATTTGTGGGGGGCTGGAGTCCCCCCTGAATTTCATACAGGAGAAGTGCGAGCTCCCACGTGCCACGTGGAATTCCTGGGGCAGAGTTTAGGGGGAGGCATTGTTTTAGAGATAACACAGGGGACTCAGGAAAAAATACAGCCAAGCCCTCAGAGCCAAGGTTCAGAAGAGGGGGAGACTTGGGAGTGTAGGTGAAAAGAAGGGGCCAAAACCAAAGGAAGGGATAGCAGTGGTACAGAAATGTTCCCACTCTCTACCTGTGGTACCTACCAGGCTGTAGTAGGCAGCTCCGCCACAACACCATCCAGGACTGTCTAGCGAAGGCCATCAACCCGCGTCTGGGAGAGATCACCGTCAACCGCACCGTCCCCGGCGCCGACAGCCCACTGTGCCCAGACATCATCGTCATGGACGAGTATCGGAAAAAGATCATCCTCGTCGATGTGACAATCCCATTCGAGAATAGGACCCCGGGCTTTCACAAAGCCCGAGCCCGCAAACTCAAAAAGTATGCTCTCCTGGCCGACACCCTGTGGACAAAGGGCTATGAGGTATACACCGACGCTCTGATTGTCGGGGTCCTGGGTGCCTGGGACCCCTGTAACGAGCATTTACTGAGGACCTGCGGGGTAGGCCGTCACTACGTGTGGCTCATGCTACATCTAATGGTCTTGGACACGGGACATTTACACAGAGCACATCACCAGCCACCGCCGATACTGAGAATGAGCTGGCGTGACTTCGCGCACCCACAATGAGGAAGAGACCTGAAGACTTCCTCTGTTGGACCTTATCCCCTGAACCCACTGAACCGAACTGAACTCCACCATATGAGGGTCATCCTATCCTCATTACTCGGCCCACTTATTTATACCTATGATTACCTGTAATTCCTGTATGAACGATGTACCCTCACTGCTTGCTGACTGTACCTTGATTCATCCACCTTAAACCCCCGCATTGGGGATGCTGCAGGCTGTATGTGTTATGCGGTATCCAATGTCAAAATACTAACATCCCCCTACACTCAGTATGGCACCCCCGATGACTATTAACTGAATTTTCAATGCTCTGTATCATTTATTTTTAAACATTTTCTAATAAAATTTTAATTCTGAGCATCTCACAGGGTCTAACCTACTTTTCGTCACAGCCTCTCTGAAGTAAAGCAGGGCTGTTATCCCCGTTTGTACAGATGGGGCACTGAGATGGACTAAAGGCCAGATTTTCAAAGGTATTTACGCACCTAGTGGGATTTTCAAAAGTGCCTCAAAGGTTAGGTGCTTTCTAAAGCCCACTAGATACCTAAGGCAGCCTCCCCCCCCACCCCGTGTCACACACTGAGGGGGTCATTAAGGCAAGTCTCCCCCGTCAATGTCACATGCTGAGGGGCTGTTAGGGCAGTTCCCCAAGTCAGTGTCACACATGCTGACAGTCCACGAGGGCAGTTCCTCCCGCCCCACAGCGTCACACACTGAGGGGTCATTGAGGCATGTCCCCCCCCATCAGTTCCAAATGCTGAGGGGTCGTTAGGACAGGTCCCTCCCGCCCGCAGTGTCATACGCTGAGGGATCACTGAGGCAGGTCTCGCCCCCCCGCCCAGGGCCAAATGTGGAGGGGTCGTTAGGGCAGGTCCCTCCCCCGCTCAGTGTCACACGCTGAGCGGCCGTTAGGACAGTTCCGCCCCGCGCCTGTTAGGGGCCGGGCTCTGCGTGGGGGGTTCGGGCAGTTCCCCAGCTGAGGGGCCGGGCCGGGCCGGGCCCGGGGGACGTTGGCTGCCGATTAGCGCGGCCTCTTCGCGTGGCGGCGCGGGCAGCCGGCGCGCAGCTAGGGGCCGCCATCCGGCGCGCAGCCCAGTGCCGCTGCACCATGGCCGCCTCCGCAGCGCCCTGCTACTTGGGATGGGACTTCAGCACCCAGCAGGTACACGGGCGGTTGGCGGCTCCGCTCCCCCACGGGGAGCAGCCGGGCCCGAGCTCCGGCGGCTGGACAGGGAGGAGCTGCGGGTGTGCACAACCCACTTCGGCAGTGAGAGGAAGAGGCTCAGCCCAGCCCCCGGTTTCCGCCCCGTTCCCAGTGACCGCACAGAGTAGCCGCTCGGGAGACCGCCGGGGCAGGTGGCAGAGCCTGGGGGAGTCCCCAGTCAGTGTAATACCCCCCCGGCCCGGTCCTCTGCGTGTGGGGAAGGGGGTTAGTCCAGGAGCAGGGGCCATGCTGTAGAAGGGGCCCGTCTATGAGCCGGGGGGTCTCTGGCATGGGGATTCAGCCGCAACAGTCTGACTAACTTGGTCGCCCACTGGGCTAGGAGGTGGGCCCTCCTGGCGAGTGGAAAAAAGCCCCCACTGCTGTAGTAGTAGTAGGATAAGAGAGGTGGGTGGAGGCAGGTGAGGAGGGGGTGACACAGACCGCGTGCCTGGGCGAAGTGCAGAGTTCGTAGCTGAACTGCTGCAAGATTTGGGGGTGTTTGGAGACAGGATTTTGATTTGGGCCATGGGGGTTGGGGGTGGGGCAAGCACAAAGTTTGGCTTGATGTCCACGTTTTTTGTAATGCTTTGGGTAGATGACTTTGGCTCTTGTATCCAATGCTTCCAGGCTAGGCGCCTATGAAACCTGGTGCTTCAGTGGTTTTCTCATCTGTATTTTCCTTGCTTTGTTGTTAGCAATATATTTTTGATAATAAGTAAAATATTGTCACCAATATGTAGTAACAGTAACTAAATAGAAACTGCTGATCTCTACTGCAAGACAGTAGAAATTCTGACTGAGTTCTTGACTCACTGGGTTCCTGGAATTACAAATCAAAGGTCAATAGTACTAATGTCCAAATTTGGCCCACTGATTTTACATTATCCTGCCCCCCTTCAAACTGAAGAGAGGGAAATAAAGGGAAAACAGGGTAGAAACTACTAGTTAAAACACCTGTGACCAGACAGAAATTTGTCTCCTGTGCTTTATTTAATATGTATAGCAACATGCATAGACACTTGAAAGTTGTGCACTTCTTAGCTTCTGTAGGCTGAGCTCATTGCATACACTAGAGGCTCCTTCTATTCCTCCATTCTCTCTGTCCCCCAAACTCTCTGTGTGTCACCTTTCTATGCCCTTCTATTACTCCCACCACTTCCTTCCTCGTGACAGAGGTTGTGTCCCCCTCAGGTCCCCCTCCACCATGTTAGTGGTTCCTTGTGTTCCCCCCATTACCTGTTTCTCTTATTTCTGTTAGAATCCAGGCTACAGATAGTTTCCCCATGCAGAAAATTAAGCTTCTGCCTTTGATATGTGTAGGCAGCAGTAGGTGAGGGCAGAGAACTTTCTCTTCCTTAGCACTAAGCAGTCTGGGGAGCCTGCATGCCATCCTCAGTGGCAAACCCTCCTCCACAACCAAGCTCCCGTGGATACTTTGGGGGCTGGAGTCAGAGGCCACGAGAGTGAACCCCAAGGATGATGTGCTGGAGAAGGAAATGGGGGACAGGTGACAGAGAGATCCAATAGCATGGCAAGCCAGGACTTCTTTTTGACTCCTGAGCAGTCTAGCCACTCTCAGCACTCCAGCTATGGTGAGTCTGATGCAGGGGAGGGAATCTCTGGTAAGTACTCATTTTGCTTCACTATTGCATGGACACACATTTTCATGTACTACTTTTTTAATCAAGCTGGAAGAGGTAGTGAAATAACCAGTACAGGTACAGTTGCTATCTGCTTCTCATTGCTGTGTACAGCTGGGCAGAGAGGGCCCTGCAGAACGGTTTGTTTATGGACACTTGGATGTCCCATGAATCCTCCACAAAAATGTCTAGGAAACTTTCCTGGAGGTAATTTGCAATCCTTTGGCAATGGTATCTTGGGAGGGCTGCCTTGTGGAGCTTGGTTGTGGAGGAGGGTTTGCCACTGAGGATGGCATTCAGTTCCTTGTAGAAGTGGCATGTCTGCAGCTCTGCACCAGAACGACTGTTTGCCTCCCTTGCCTTCTGGTATGCATGCTTCAGCTCTTTGGCACTGCTGTATATCCTTATTGTAGCTCTTCTCCTTCATGCCTTGAGCGATCTGGCATAGATGTCAAAGTTCCTGTAGTTGGAGCAGAGCTGTAACTGCACAGCCTCCTCTCCTCACAGACCTTGGAGATTCACCACCTCCAGCATACTCCAGGCAGAAGCATGTTTGCTGCATGGAGTCAGCACAGTCCACTGGGCATTAGCTATATTAGCTCTCCATTCCGAGTAAACAGGAAGAATAATTTCAAAACTTCCCAAGGCTTTAAAAGAGGAGAGGTGCACAGCTGTGTATCTGGCTGCAGGGCAGCAGAGTTGAAAACAGTGACCTTAGTGGTCACGGTGGGCATTGTGGGACACCTCCTGGAGTCCACTTAAGTCAGTGGTCCCCAACGTGGTGCCCACGGGCTTCATGGTGCGCGCCGGGGCATTTATGTGTGCCCGCCTAGTGCCTAGCAGGGGAGAGAAGCCACGGCCCCGCGCCTGTCGGGAACAGAGAACTAAGGCTGCAAGTGCAGTGTTCTCTGTTCCCAGCAGGTGCGGGGCCTGCCTAGTGTCCAGCAGGGGAGAGAAGCTGCAGCCCCATGTCTGCCAGGGACAGAGAACTCCGGGGCTGCAGGGTGTGAGCGCCAGTGTTCTCGGTCCCTGGCAGGCGTGGGTCCACAGCTTAAGCTGGAGAGAAGCTGTGGCCCTGCGCCTTCTGGGGACAGAGAACTCCAGGGCTGCAGGCTGCGGGTGCTGGGGTTCTCCGCCCCAGGCAGGCACGGGGCCACGGCTTAAGCCGGAGAGAAACTGCGGGCCCACGCCTGCCTGGGACAGAGAACTCCGGAGCTGCAGGCTGCGGGGGCCAGTGTTCTCGGTCCCAGGCAGGTGCAGAACCCGCCTAGTGCCCAGCAGGGGAGAGAAGCCGCAGCCCCGCACCTGCTAGGGACAGAAAACTCCGGGACTGCAGGCACCAGTGTTCTCTGTCCTTGCGTCTTCTCTCTGGATTCATATATTATGTAATATTAAATATGATGGTTTTTGTATTATTTAATGTACAAATACAAAATAAGCCTTGAAAAATTGTTGGTGCCCGCCACACACTTCTGAAAACATAAATGTGCTACTGGTCACAAAAAGGTTGGGGACCACTGACTTAAGTTGACATAAGCAACACAGTGTCTGCACTGACAATGCATCACCCTAACTGTGTTAACCTAAGCGCTATGCCTCTTGCTGAGGTGCCTTACGTTGACTTAACTTTGTAGTGCAGACACGGCCTTACATTTTTGTTTTTAAGTGAAATCTGAGATTCTGGAGAGCAAGATAGCGCTTCAGAGGAGTGCTGATATGGTGCATGGATGCACACTGGCCATTTCTGAACCTTGCTAGTTTTATACAAATGACAATTGTCCAGAAAAAAAATTCTTCTAATCAGTGAGTGGAAAGCTCTTTCTTATGCATGTGGGGCCTGAGCTGTTCACTTCTGCATAATTTAAGCTGTCATTTTTAAAACGTTTCTCATTTATACAGTTGCTAAGATAAACTTCCAAGTGTGAACCAGATATTACTGATGCAGCAGTGCGTTCCTGATTCTTAAGACTATCCAGCTGCAGTGCCTCGCTAGTGCTTGTAGTAATTTTGTGTGCCCAACCTGAGACACCTGGAAGGGCTTAGTTTTCAGACATTGCTGAGAACCCACTCTTTACAAATCATCCTCCTTTTGAAAATGTAGGCCTACATTTTTGTGCACTTTTGATTTCTTTCAGCTTAAAGTTATTGTTGTTGATGAGCAGCTGAGAGTCATCTATGAGGATAACATTAATTTTGACAAAGACCTTCCGGAATTTGGGTATGTTTTTGAATTTTATTCAGTTAGTGGAGGGGTCGGCAACCTTTCAGAAGTGGTGTGCCGAGTCTTCATTTATTCACTCTAATTTAAGGTTTTGCGTGCCAGTAATACATTTTAAAATTTTTAGAAGCTCTCTTTCTATGTCTATAATATATAACTAAACTATCATTGTATATAACGTAAATAAGGTTTTTTAAATATTTAAGAAGCTTAGTTTAAAATTAAATTAAAATGCAGAGCCCCCTGGACTGGTGGCCAGGACCCAGGCAGTGTGAATGCCAATGAAAATCAGCTCTCATGCCGCCTTTGGCACGTGTGCCATACGTTGCCTACCCCTGAGTTAGTGTGATGTTCAGTCCAATGTGGTGTACCTTTGAAGGGCCTTCACCCCATGGATCTACTGAGTGTGGAGGCATGAACACAATTTCTAGCTTGTCTCAGTGTGTGATATTTGGCAACACTGCAAAGATGATGTAAACTCTTGTGATGTTTAGTGCTTTTCTTAAAGCCTCTGATTACAGGAGAATCGCAGCTTTCATTTAAAAAAGAAAGATTTTAGCTTTCATGGTTGTGGTAAAAAACTTGAAAACATGAAGTGAGTGCATTCTAAAAGACCAGAAACCAAAAAGCAAATACCAAGTACCCCCTAATTTATCATTTTTTAAAAAGCTCCTGATTTTTAAGTCAATCTCATGAGTTTTTTGGGTATAGCTCATGATTTTTGAAAACTGGGAGTTGGAAATCATAGATTATTTGGGTTGGAAGGGGCCTCAAGAGATCATCTAGTCCAACCCCCTGCTCAAAGCAGGACTGGTCCCCAAATGGCCCCCTCAAGGATTGAGCTCATAACCCTGGGTTTAGCAGGCCAATGCTCAAACCACTGAGCTATCCTTCCCCCCAAATATTGCCTTTGTGTTTGGAAAAGGGATGCTATGCCAACACCAAATAAGGTGTCATAGTATAATTCTCCACTCTGAACCTTAGCGTCCAAAAGATGGGGTACCAGCATGAATTCCTCTAAGCTTGACTACCAGCTTAAAACCTGTAATGCTGCCACCAACCAGGAATTCCAGTGCCTGGTACACTCTGGTCCCCTTAAGACCTTGCCCGGGGAACCCCAAGACCCAGACCCTCTGGATCTTACCACAAGGAAAGTAAACCCTTTCCCCCACCGTTGCCTCTCCCAGGCTTCCCCCGGACCTCCTGGAAGATGCACTGTGATCAAGACTACCTAATCTTAAACAGAAGGAAAATGCACTTTCCTACCTCCTCCTTCTTCTCTCCCCCCCACAGAACTGTCTCTGGAGAGGAGACAGTATCACACAGAGAGAAAAGCTCTTCTCCCCTTCCTCCTTCTCCCCACCAATCCCTGGTGAATCCCAGACCCCGTCCCCTGGGGTTCACACCAAATAAAAAAAAACAACAATCAGGTTCTAAACAGAAACTTTTAATTAAAGAGAGAAAAACAGTAAATTACTTCGGTAAATGTAAAATGAATAGGTCAGTCTTCAGCAATGAACCACTGGGAATACCCTCCCAGCCTAAGTATATAAGTACAAATTAAAATCCTTTCAGCAAAATACAAATTTGAACTCCTTTCAGCCAAATATACATTTGCATAAAACAAACAAACAAAAATATACATAAAACAAACATAAGCCTAACTTGCCTTATCTACCTAGTACTCACTATTTTAAACTTATAAGAGCCTGTATCGGAGAGATTGGAGAGAAACCTGGTTGCATGTCTGGTCCCTCTGAGCTCCCAGAGTGAACAACCACCAAATTCCAACAGCACACACAGAAACTTCCCTCCCTCAAGATTTGAAAGTATCCTGTCCCCTGATTGGTCCTCTGGTCAGGTGACAGCCACGTTTACTGAACTTGTTAATCCTTTACAGTCAAAAGAGATATAAAGTACTTCTGTTCTATTAACTCCTACTATCTGTTTATGACATAAGGTTTGGAAGGGACCTTTGGGAATATGCTGGAGCAGATCCATTGACCAAAAATGCTCTAAGGGGATGTAGGAGGGCAGTGCGTGTTACTCCAATCTGTGTCCTGGAGTGTATACATTCCATCCTGCAAGTTGCAGACTTTTTGCACAAAACTTGCTTGATCAAATTTTATATGGCAAGAAGTGGATTTCACCCATGCTGTGATGTAAATCCATTGATAGTAAACATTAGGAAGTTTAGAAGGTGTTATGACTGACAGACTAAGTTTAATTGGTGCATCAAAAACTCCATGTCCTATATTTAAGAACAGGCTTTAGGTTCTGGAATAGCTGTTTGCATATGCACTTAATCAATTTATATGAGTAAGCTTAATAATCACAAACAGCTGCAGTAGGTGTACAGTGTGCCAGAGTGACAATATCCTATAATATCTTGAATGAATTCTATTGCATTAAGTTAAACCTTATTGAATTAATGTTAATAGCTTTGGGGTACATTGTATTAGAATACAAATTTTTATGTACTATTGTGAGATTGTATGGGACTTCTTTATCAGGAAGACAAGATTAATGCAATTTTGGAAGATATTTGGAACTTTAGAAAGTCTTTTTGGAACAAAACTTGGATTCCCTAGGAAATTGCTTGGGGTGATGGGAATGCAAATTCACCCTCTGAAGCCAACCTTTTGAAGATATGCCCTGGAGGGAGAGACCCATTGTGTACTAATCACCTGCTTCTGGAAACTCCAGTTCAGAGACTCCTGAACTAAAAGGGAGCTGAATATTGTATGAGTGTGCTTGTTCTCAGCTGAAGTTATGATGAACTTGTAACCAAAAGGACTCCCTTAGGGTGGGTGGGGGTGTTGAAGGACGTATCCTGCCAGAACCCATGTTAGAGTTGGGATGTACTGTGGTAGGCTAATTAGCATGTGTGTAGATAAATAATAATAGGAGATAGAACTATCTACTAGAAGTGGAAGGGACCTTGAAAGGTCATTGAATCCAGTCCCCTGCCTTCACTAGCAGGACTAAGTGCTGATTTTTGCCTCAGATCCTTAAGTGGCCCCTTCAAGGATTGAACTCACAACCTTGGGTTTACTAGGCTAATCCTCAAACCACTGGGCTATCCCTCCTCCTACATCTGATTGTTTTCTCTGTAATGCTTTGTACCTTAAGAATAAAGTAGGCCTGTTTAGAAAACTGTGTGGCACTTATATCTGTAGCAATCACTCTTATCAGTCTCTAAAGAGAAAGCAAGCAGGTTTGTTTAGGCAAAATATTTAGGCTGGTAAATACGCAGTGAAGGCAGGGAACTGTAGGTCAGAAGGGAGAGAGATGGATGTCTCTATCCAAGAAAGGCAACAACCGGGGAGCTGGAAGCCTGAGAGTTGGTGCCTTCACTGAACCCCCAAGGGGAGATACAAGTGCAGTTACTTTATGTCAGAGTTCAGGGCATCATGCACATGCACATTTTGCACACTAAGGCTTTGTCTACACTACATCATTTATGGTGGTGCAGCTGCACCAATACAGCTATGCCACTGTAGTGCTTCAGTGAAAATGCTCTAAGCCTACAGGAGAGAGCTCTCCTGTTGGTTTAATAACTCCTGCTCCACAAGAGGCAGTAGCTATGTCAGTGGGAGAAGCTCTCCCACCAATATAGCACTGTCTACACTGGCATTTAGGTCAGTATAACTTTTGTCGCTCAGGGGCATGGATTATTCACACCGCTGAGCGATGTAAGATGTATTGAAGTAATTTGTAGTATAGACAAGGGCTCACTTTGGATAGACTTTGTGTGGGTACTTGGCTTTTAGGACACCAGCACGCCTTGTAGGACACCAGCATGAATATAAAAGACCAAGAGTTTACTGCTGCATGAGATCTGTGCAGGTGGACCCTTCCACCTATGCAGAGCCTCAGTGACTGCAGAGTACTGGACAAATGTAGGAGTCTACCCTCTTAGATCTCACTGCAGGATCAGGGACTTTTTTATTTTTTTTCCCTGTGACTAGTCAAAATATCAAAATGTTAGTTCCAGAGAGCAGGCTGAGTTTTCTAACTCCGTTTTTATCCTTGCTATGTACTAAATAGTACTGTGTGCTCTTTGATCATAAATGATCATGTGAAAAAACTGCTTGGAGGGGGAAAAATGACCAAATGTGAAAAAAAGACAGGTCATCCTCCCACCTCAACAATATTGTCTTTCTGCAGGACTCATTGCGGCATCCATGTCCACAGTGATAAGCTGACAGTGACTTCACCTGTGTTAATGTGGGTCAAGGTAAGAACATGTTTTAATTTTGGTTGTCTGAGTATATTTGTGTTGTTATATGATTCATCTTCTTAACTCGGGATTATAATTATGAGCAGCAATTAAGATTTCCATTCAAGCTAAGGTGTTTTGTTTGCTTGTTTTCTATTTTTTTTGCATGCAGATCTATCTCTTTGAAATGGAAATTTTCACATCATAAACAAGTGAAACTGGGGTTCTTAAGTGGTTATGCTTTTGTTTATTCACTTTCCATTGTTTTTAATACTAGATGCATGAAAAATAGTTCTTTCATAACTGATTTTGAACCCTTTTCAGCCCAGCTGAATATTGCAGAATATTGCATCTGGTGGATAGAATTTGGCCCATGTTCCTTCTTTTTTAATTAGGAAAACATTCTTTGTTTGCTGTCTTTGTTTCATATGGAAAAGGAGCCAGTTTGGCTTTGCTTTGTTTACTTTTTTGTTTGTGCAACATCAGAGTTAATTTCATCCTCTTAGAATAAGATTTATTATCCAGTTTTTGTTTCCCTCTGCTGGCTGGCTGGCTGGTTCTGCAGCAGCTGATCATAAAACTTTGCAGTGCAGGCCCTTTATGATAATGGTAGAAAATCTTTAGTTTAAAATACTGATGATTTCCTTTTGTATTCTAAAAACATATATTCACGATCCAGAGAAAATTACTTATGTAGGTTCAGATTCTGTACCGCGTATTCACAGTGAGTAGAATCTTACTATGTAAGTAGTCCTAGTAAGGCATCTTGTCTAGTGAAGTCGTGAGTAAGGGTGGCAAAATCTAGGTCATAGCAATGATTGTGTAAAGGTAGATTCATTTTTGGTCCTAATTTTACTTCAGAGTGTCTTTTGAAAAATCTCATGGCAAGAGCAAAAATTTCAGACTTGAGTGTCTAAAGGTTAAGCATTTAAATCCATATTTAGCCATCTGAATAAATCATCTGAATTTCAGAGGTGCTGAATGTCCATAGCTCCCATTGGAATCAGTGGGAGTTGAGGATGCTCAGCATCTTCCAAGACTGGACCTTGCCCCACAAAGAATTCCATGGGTTTTCCAAACGTAAGAACAAAATAAATTGTTCCATTTTGCACCTGTCAACCTCAACAATGTCTCTTTAATATATTGGAACCTGAGGAAGACCAAAAAAAGAGCCAAGATCTAATGATTTGTCCTTTGTGATTCAACCTGTTTGAAGAATTTTTTTCTGTAGTTCCCTTTTTTAAAATGGGCTCCTGCTTAATAAAGTAATTTATTCAATTTCTCAACAAATCCCTAGTCATTAGCTGATTTTTCATTATCTATTACTGAACCCTTATCAGTGATGACAGATACTTACAATTTAATTCTGAGGACTGTGAGTATGCATAATTTGGTAGCTCATTGCAATCACTCTTGATTCTGTTTGTTCTTGTAGGCTCTGGATATGATCTTGGAGAAGATGAAATCTTCTGGCTTTAACTTCTCTCATGTGAGAGCTTTTTCTGGGGCTGGACAGGTTAGTTTTTAAAGGGAAAAATCAGTCATATTGTATGTCCTCAACAGAGTATTAAGGAATAATGATACTTATTATTTAGTAGTATTACAATAGCGTCTAGAAGCCTCAATTAAGATCAAAGTTTCATTGTACCAGACATCGTACAAATACATAATAAGAGACAGAGTCTGCCTGAAGAACTTAAAAGCTAATTTAATACAAGATGCAACCGGTATACAACTGGAAGAAGAGAATAGGACAGAGAGGACAAGGATAACAGTATGGCTACATAGACTAGCTGTGTGTACAACTCGATGGTTTCATGTTTAAATTCTACACACTTATGGGGCTCTATTAAGGTTTTGCAAACATGAGCCATGTTTGGAGATGGAGGCAGAGTTTGAGCAGCTGTGTCTGCAAGATTGTTTCACAGGCACGTAAAGAGAGGGGAATGTACATAGTGAAGAGCTGAACATGCAAAATCTATTCAAGGTGTAGCAAGCATCCCTCTCATCAGAGCTTTTCTTTTGTTGGTTGGTGCACCAGGCATCCTCAGGAATAATGGAAACCAAATGATGGCTGCCTTGTGTGTAAATGTTGCCTCTTGCTTAGGCACTTGTGCAGGGCTTCTCTAATTTAGTCTATATTGCATAGTGCCTTTCTTCTGAAGATGTCAAAGCACTTAGACATTCATTCAACAGTTAAGCCTCACACCATGCCTGTGAGATAAGCAAGTCTTAGACCCATTTTGTGTAAAGTGAAGTGCAGAGAGATTAAGGCAGGCATTATCAGAAGTGTCCATTAATTTTTGGTGTCTCCATTGTCAGTTGCTCAGCTTCAAACTCCTAGGACTGGTTAATCAGAGGTGCTGAACTCTTGCCATTTCATTGACTTCAGTTAAAGTTTTGGATGCTCAGAGAATCAGGGGCTGTATGTTTCAAGTTGAATACCCCAAATTAGTGGTGCCTAAGGGACTTGCTCTGGGTTACACAGTGAATTAGTGGCAGACAAAGTACCTTGAATATGATTAAAGAACCCAGGCATTCTGATTCCCACTTCCCTGCTTTAATCAGTAGACAGAGTCTAACCCTGTGTGTCAGGCCCAAAATTACAGAAAGTCACTCAGTGGAGCCCTGACTGCACTATATAGATGCCGTTCTATGGTGGAATCCTTGGGTAAGGCAATAGCTGCAATGAGCAATATTATAGTAGTGCCCACTAGATGCTGCTTTAGTTAATAGTCTACATTTTTTGCCAGATAAACTCCCGTATTTGATGATTTGGTACATACATTGCTAATTCTTGAACTGTAATTAAATGATCTAATTGGCCTGGATGTCTCCAAAAAAGGTGAACTGTTTAATGAATTAATTAATAAATCTGTGTCCCACTTTGGACATGGTTCTCCTCCATTTAATGTTTGAAATCTAGATCGAAATATGTATTTGACATCTTGGGGGCCATCTTTAATTAAAAAATTTATATCCTCTACAGCAACATGGAAGCGTGTATTGGAAAGAAGGAGCCAGCCAAATTTTAAATAATTTGTCACCTGATCTTCCTTTACATCAATTACTAAAGGTAATATATGCAATGAAGAGCTTTGAAGGGAGAGTGAGCACACACACTTCTTTTTCTGACACTGAATAGTTTCTTTTTCCTTCCAAAATATCCCCTTTGCCTGTCTTTGTTAGAAGCCACTGCAGTATACATTTTTTTCCCTTTATCCCAGGGAGTTCAGTATTTCATCTTCCCCCGGCATGACAGCATGTGATTTTGTTAAAATATGCAGCACCCAATGAGCACCAGAATGTGCGACAAGTGGTCTGTTTATTGTTTTATAAAGCTTAATATTTTTTAAACATCTTTGCCATTATAGATAATATGTTTAGATCTGATTTCCCAGTCAACTCACAAAATTTTATTAGCAAGAAAACTTTATGTGAAACTGGATAGACTTATCTCTGAATGTTCAAACTATGGACCTAGGAGGTCCTGAGCACAGGGTGACTGCTTGGGGTTGTCTTGTGGTTTGTGGACATAGATCTGAAAAGCCTTCTCCTTTAAAGATATAAGTAAAGTAGAGTTCTGTTTGTCTATTGAAGTCCTCTGCATTCAGATTACATCCTGAAACCAGCCTTTCCCACCTTGAGATCAGAAAGAACTTTTAAACATTTGAAAAAGACATCTGTACAACTGGTCTATTCAAATCTTAAATCTGTATATCCGGATTCCCAAATGAAAATATTGTCTGCAATGAACTTGTGAAGAACTTCTGGGGACTGGGTTAAAATACTGCATAGTGGTGTTCTGAGTGTCACATGAAGAATTCCCAAAAGACCGTACCTAGTCATTGGAGACAACAATGTCAGTACAACCCCAATAAGAACAACAGTAGTTATCCATAGGGATAAATCCTGAAAACTGGAACAAAAGGACTATGCTGTGAGAGAACTGTGCTGAAGTAAAGCAGAGCTCAGGAATGGAATCCTTAGCCCCAGCATCTGCTTCAGGGCCTGGTAACCTGCATAGCTGGCCCATGGCTAGCTACTGCAAGATACATAAGAGTGGTAGCTACAGCTTGCTTCTTCTCTCCAACGTGAGGTTTGGCCTGAGGTTTTCACACTGTTTGCAAATCCACTGGCAGTCTCTCCAACATGCTGACATATGGATTGTACATGAGTGTAGAGTCTGACAGTGAGGGATCTCCAGTGCAACAATGTGTTATTTCCATGCGCATGTTCTTGGTGTCCTCTAACATGCTCTAAGCCTCTAACTGCCAAATGCTAGTACTGGATGACAGCCTCGGGATTGATCATTTGATAATTGCCCTGATTTGTACATTCCCTTTGAAGCATCTGGCATTGGCCACTGTCAGAAGACAGGATACTGGGCTAGAATTCTTGGTATTCCATCGATCCGATGATGACAAATCTGAGCAGATCATCTATTGTTGGTCTCATGGTGTGCCCTCTGATGGCTATACAAGCCAATTCTAGAGGTGCACATTTGGCTGCAGATGGTGCGTGGGAAATTCGCAGTCAGTGGGTTGTGTGCTGCTGGTGCTCTGTGACGTCGTTCGTGTGCCTCTTGTAGACGTCAGCAGCAGTCTTCCTCAAAGGCAATGCAGGTATTTCTGACTGTTGCATGCCATTGTGTTCTGTCGCTGGCGATGTCCTCAAGGTCCCTGGATTTGATACTGCTATACTGCAGATTGGCTTTGATGGTGCCTTGTAATGTTTTCGTGGATAACCCATATGCCGGATGCCCTGGGAGAGTCCACCATAGAGAAGATGGCGGGGGATTCTGTTGGCATCCATGCAGCTGACATTACCGGTCCAACGTAGCTGTGACTTCATGATCATCATTTCGATGCTTGTCATCTGGGCTCTCTCGAGGGCCTCAAGATTGGGCATTTTGTCTTGTCAGCGGATCTTCATGATGTTGCGGAGGCAACGCATGTGGAATGCTTCGAGCTGCTTGATGTGACGCCTATATAGTGTCCATGTTTCACACCCATACAAAAGAGATGAAAGAACAGCAGCTGTGTACACAAGCGGTTTTGTTGACATCCGGATGTTGTGGTGGTTTAAAACTTTGACACGCAGATAGCCAAGTGCCTGGCTTGCTTTGGATATTGGTACGTTGATCTCATTATCCAGTGATCCATCACTGGATATGACACTACCCAGGTATTTAAAGTTCTCCACTACTTTAAGCTGAGTGCCATCAATGGAGATACTTGGGACAGAAGCATTTGATCCAGGTACAGGTTGATGGAGAACTTCTGTCTTTCCAAGGCTGATAGTTAGTCTAAAGAGTTGCGTGACCTCGTCAAACTTGTTGACAATGTGCTGAAGATCATTTTCAGTGTGAGCCATGAGAGCACAGTCGTTGGCAAAGAGTGCCGCAAGAAGGAGTTTCTGCACTGTCTTAGTCTTTGTATTCAGGCGATGGAGGTCAAAAAGTGAACCATCGTGCTGGTATTTCAAATATATACCTCGATCCAGATCTTTCATTGCATGGTTGAGGACGCATGCAAAGAACAGGTTAAATAAGACAGGAGCGAGAACACATCCTAGTTTCACGCCGTTTGTGATGTTGAAGGAGGCAGATGTGGCTCCATCAGACAATACTTTGCCTGTCATGCTGTCATGAAAAAGGCGTATAATCTGGACAAATCATGAAAAAGGCGTAGAATTACACTTGGTGTAACCCACTAAGTTCGTTCTTATATTCTATTGTATTTGGGCCTAATACAGGCAGAAATACCTTTTCAGGATTTGGTCATTAGTGTGAAAGTCCCTCCTGGAGTGATAATCTTTATGATGATTTATATTTTTCCCCAGGCTTGTTTTTCTGTCAGTGATAGCCCTGTCTGGATGGATTCCAGTACTACTACCCAGTGCTTATCTCTTGAGAAAGCTGTTGGAGGGGCACAGCACCTAGCTAATATCACTGGTTCACGAGCATGCGAGGTGAGAACTGAAGGAGGAAGGAAAGAAAGTTCTTATATAGTCACTGGTATCTCATTGCAAACTTAGAAAATAATTCTGTCCAAAGCCACTAAGTGTGATATTAGTATGGGGCTGAAACTTATGAAAAGGTAAATTTAGTCTGAATATTGACAAAAACTGTCTGGCAGTGAAATGTATGGGGCTTTGGAATAGCCTCACAAAGGAACGGGTGATGTTCTATTGTTTGGGAGTTGTAAAATTAGACTAGTCAAAGCACTACAAAATGCGTTGTATGAAGCAAACTTGCATTGGCAGAAAGAGTGACTGGATGAATTATTACTACAAGTTACTTCTGTAATTTTGTGGGCCAGATCCTCAGCTGGTGGGGCTATGCTAATTTTCACAAGCTGAGGACCTGTCTCTGAATTTAAATGAGGAAAAAGATGCTGGAGCAGATTAATTTCATTTTTGCTTTCATGCAGATGCCCACAGTAATAAAATATATTAGAGTATTTTAGATAAATTAATAAACGTCTCTAAACAGAGCCCAGCAACACCACTATCCAGTCCTATCCAACACCCATCTCTTCATAGGTAGGGGAATAAAAATGGACCTTTCAGCGCTCCATGGAGGCTAACAAACTCAGACTTTTTGTGGACCTGGGGCATAAGTGAGTTCCAAAGGTCCACGACCATAACAGAGAATGCCCCATCATCCCACCCTTTTTATTGCAATGGGGCTTCAGATCAGGCACCTCCTCCTACCACAGTTGTGACAATATGTCATGGAGTGAGAGGAATCTTTTAGACCAGAGGTGCGCAAACTTTTCCGTCATGTCCCCCATTACTATTCACAGAATTTATGTCTCCCTCATTCATCACTTGTAATCCGAAGTAATCCCTTACTTCTGCGCTGCTGCTGGCAGCATCGCTGCCTTCAGAGCTGGGTGGCTGGAGAGTTGTGGCTGCTGGCTGGGGCATTCATGTTATTTGTGGTGTGGGAGGACTATTTTTTTTTTTTTTATTCCTGGTCCTGTCCTGCCCCCAATACCCACTCTGTTTTTATCCCGCTCCTGCTAGTATGGCAGTGGGTCCTCTGGGACCCGCAGGATTCCAGGTTCTTTGTGCCCCCCCAGAGAACCTCTTGCATGCCCCCCCAATTTGCACCCCACTGTTTTAGACAAGTATCATATGTAAATAGCACCTGGTTGTCAGTTTGTTAGTGATGGTAAGTTTATCAAAATATGCTCCTGTCCATATGCATAGCTCCTTTTGATTCATTGTTGTGCAGAGTGTATGCTCATTTGAGTTGAAATGAAACTTTAAACAGTGCAAAAATGTTTCTTTTTTAACTTATAACAGGCAATGAATTAACTTAAAACAAGTTGAGTATCTCAAGCATTTTTCTTTTATATGATTTAATACATATATGAGAAATAATTATTCCTTAGCCATTAGTTATTTCTGGCTTGAAACACTCTGTCCCCCATTTACCCCACCCATACAGAGTTGTATAAATTGGGAACCTTTTAAGGCTTTGGAGGCCAATGTTTGCATTTTATTGGGTTCCTCTGTATGTAATCAGTATGATTCATTCCACTGAATTGTCATTTCTGAAACATAAATTATGGATAGTAATGCTTTTTCACAGCCTTTTCCCAAAAGGTGAGCAAAATTCTCATAATGAGACTATGCATTATAGCCTGTTTAGTGCAGATTGCCTGCTGTGCACTGACTTTCATCATGCATCAGACAAATTAAATATCCAAAGTGCAATGTATTGAACTCATTACACAGAGTTAATGATTATTGACTCCATTTAATGTTTGTATTCCTAAGCATTTGCATTTCTTTCTCAGCGTTTTACAGGAAACCAGATAGCAAAGATTTACAGCCAGAATCCTGAGGTCTACGCACAAACTGAGGTTGGCTCAACTTCAATCCACTTACTGGAAATCACAACTGAAAATCTTTTTAATTTTTTTAAGGAAATATAAAAAAATTTTTGCTAAAAAGAAGTACATTTTGTTTATTGAATTAGTTTTCATAATGCAAAATAGCTAATGCTTTTATAAAGTGTGTCTTTTTTTTTAATTGTCAGTTATTTGGCAGATGAAAATTAAATATCAGATCCTTTTAGAATGATGCATTTAACATTGTGAATACTTCTGGGTCACAACATTTTGAATTGAAGTTTTTAAAAAGTAGGCCTTAATTTTGCCTGCACAAAATTGCATTTGCACCAGTTTGTGTGGGTATTACCACATTTGTTCACACAAACAAGTGATTATGCACAGTTGATACACTCACAGAACAGCTATTTGCATGCATCAGTGCAATGTTTGCTGATGCAAAACAGATGCCTGGCAGTGTTACCCAGGAAAAACTGGAGGTTGAGTTGATCCCTTTTTAACAAATTGGCCCTTGAAAGTTATTTTGATCTCTAGAATTATAAAATAAATTACAGCAAAGAGACCTGTGGCACCTTATAGACTAACAGACGTATTGGAGCATGAGCTTTTGTGGGTGAATACCCACTTTGTCGGATGCTTTTACAGATCCAGACTAACACAGCTACTCCTCTGAAAATAAATTACGCATTTCAAACAAAAGTTTCCTTTTTTATTGACATTTCAGAACTTAACAATCACAATATTATTTTAACTGCTCAAGGCTGAAAATCTGATGTTCTGCCTCAAGCAGTGATTGATACTCCATGCTTCAGAGCAAAGTGATAAACCCCTGTAATGCATGTAGGCAGTGCTGTACGTGAGGGAAGGTCATACACTCTGAAGCATGAGATCTGTCTGAGACTCCTGTTTTGGCATTTATTACTGCACTTGATAAAATTTCCAAGGCTTTTAAAATCCATTACCAATATGGACCAGTTGACTTCCTTCAGCAGTAAGTCTCACAGGTTCACTATATGCTTTATAAAGAAATATTTTTTTTAATATTGTTCTGTCTGTATTTGCATGAATGTCATTGTGACACCCCTTATTCTAGTGTGGGATGGAGTGGAATGGATGGAAGACAGACTATATATTCTGGTCACACATTTAAGACCAAATACAGAAGTGAATTAAACTTGGATCCTTGCGATCTGAGCTCTTGATCAGAGTGGATCTAGAGGCTGAGGACTAGATTGTAACTTTGGCTTCCCCAGTTGTGCTGAAAGGAATGTGGTAGTGCCGTATTACAACTGGAGCCCCTAGGAGGAATTCTGTCTTGGTAAGAATTCTGCTTGAGGACCCTCAGGCAGCACACACTAGCTTGGCAGTTCACTACTTAGAGGATGCAGTGCGCTCCCTCCACTATGCTAGCCTGTTTTGCTGGCTGATTTAGAGAGATGAGCCAGAACCAACTTTTAACCCAACACTCCTCATTCTCTTTCAGGCAGTTAGCATCCATTGGAGCACTAGGAAGGTCAGGGCCTGTGTTCCTCAGCCATGTTAGATGTGTCCTTGGGTAGAGCCTCAAAAAGAGATAGAGGATCATGAAAGCCTACTATCCTTATGATTCCATCTACAATCTATCTCTGAGCAGTTATTTTGTGGCATAGTAGCAGGTAGTGTTGCCATGCATAGCTGATGGCTGTCAGAGGGCTAACTGCAGGGGTGGTCTATGTTGCCTGACTTAGGAAGAAGTTGATGAACTCAGGAAGACGAGCCCATGTTGAGGTGATGGAAGAATTTATTGGAAGAGGCAGCAGAAGTTTGTAAGATCTTTTCCTTGTTTAACTTTGGTTTCCCTTTGGATTCACTGATGGATGGTGTCGATATGGTTTCTGTGCTGTCATCCATGCTTTGATTTTTCTGCCTCCCTGTTTTTTTGTATGCAGATTTCATGCATAATGTGCAGTAATTCATGCTAAGGCAGAATACGCTAATATATTGTGTATATTTTATATGTTTCAGAGCTAAAAGCTATTAAAAGCTTTTATTATAAGGTTCCTTTTTATATGGATGGCTTCTATAAGCTCAGGCAGGAAAATTTTACTGGATAATCCTTGTAGTACTTCTTTTTCTGGCAGACAGTACCCATTGCTGAGATTTTATTAATATTTTGTTTCTTTCATTTTCTCAAACTGCAGTTGCTTTGGCATGAATGTTGACGGCAGTCACTATTTCATGTTATCTTTTTGTTTCAGAGAATCTCTGTGGTTAGTAGCTTTGCAGCATCCCTTTTTCTAAGTGCTTATGCACCCATCGATTACTGTGATGGTAAGTGTTGTGTGTCTTCTTTTTCGTTGGGGACAGTCTAGCATGGGAATTCCCTTTGTCTCCCCATCATGAGTAGAAGAGAGGCAAGATGTTTCTCACTTGTTCAAGTCTTACTGCTCTGATGATGAGTGTATTTGAACTTGTGGCTCTGCCCTGAATTAATTATTCCCATTTTAGTGTTCATCTTAATTCTGTCAGCGCTTTGTCCACAGATGCATACATGCATGTGCATGCGCGCACACACACACACACTAAAACTCTCACTCTTACACTCACTCTCTCTTTCTAACCTCCACTGTCTTACAGAATCCCTCAAAGGTTTTTGCAAAAATGGATTTGTGCACTTTGTTTTTCTGCTTTATGATGTATAAAGGATGTCTGAAATGTCTGTCAAAGTTATAGTTTTGTTTTTTGTTGCCTTAGACTTGACATTCCTGATATTTATATTCTTTCGTTGTTTGGACTGGGTCTCATAACATATATATGAGCTTTCTCATCTTAATTGGTGGACAAATTTATAACAAAAACATCCTTTCTCTAAAATGTTTATTAGCTGATGTTGTTAAATTGGTGTTAACTAAACCAAACAAATAAAAGGGTTTTAAACAATCTAAGTAAAAAATCCCTTCGCTTTTCAATTGCTTGATGTCATCACTTTCTTGTGATGACATTGTCTTGATATTTTTTCAGTCATCAAAGTGAGCCAAGACAAGGTCTTAATTGCTAATTTAAAGAGGAAAAACCAACAAAAATAAATAAATATGAACAAAACAGGCCTTTTTTGCATCATAACACTGGCAAAAAGGTGACTAGCCCAATTACTTTTTTCTTTGCAGGTTACCTTTAAGTTTCAGTAAGCTTCAGTAATAATTTTTGCAGGTCTACATCATCTTTCCCAATGGGCCAAATCCTGAAAGATTCTGAGCACCCGTCACTCTCATGATCTTTAGTGCAGGTTATGGATAGTCAGGAAGTGCAATCCATTTACTTTATTGGGAGTTGAGGGTGCTTAGTCCCTCACAAAGCACCTCAGCACTTTGGAGAATCAACCCCGAAATACTGTACTTAAACTAAAGCTGCTCAAAACTCTTTGGGATTTTTTGTGTGTGTGAAAAAAATGACTTTTCAAATGAAAAGAAAATTTTCATTTTGGCTGAAATTTTCAATTTGTATTTCAAGGAAAAATTAAAATGGTTTGATTTTTGAAAACTATTTTCAGAGAGAGAAGATAGGTAGAAGAAACAACTTTTTCAGTTTTTGAAATGGAAATTTTTTTGGTTTAGTCAAAAAACAAAAAAAATTATGAAAAACTTTGAACAAAATTGGAAATATTTTGTTTCATTTGAATTTTTTTACAGATAACATATAACATTCTAACTAGCTCTAACTTACACATATGGTGCTCTTCTAATTTTGTTGCTCCTCTGGACATTTAAGTACCTAGAGTAAATATTCAGTCCTGAGGATATAAAATTTATTAAATTTTTGTGTGAAAAGGATGAGAGAATGAAGTAAGACATTACAGTGCCAGTCTTTACTAGACTGAAGATCATGTATTATTTAAGTTACATTTTATCTTTCATTCCCTTGTCTTCCATTAACATAATGGGAGATCATTCTAATTCTAGTAATAAAAAATAATTATTATGCAATAGTTATTTTGCTGCTGATTACAAAAGCCTGTTACTTTCTCGTCTTGTACAATTTCCTGCAGTTCACTTGATGTCTTTCCATGGATCCTGTATATTGCATTTGGAAATACATATCTCAAAATAATAGATCTCTATTCTGTATTTCTGTAGGTTTAACTTCAGGTCACGTAGGCTTTTAAAGACCCTGTCAAGTTACACTAGAGCACTAAACAACTTATGTCTTTAAAGTTGTAGATTACACTAGGAAATGTTACTTACTCCAATTTAAAATTTTTCCTTGTTAAGGCCCAGTCTCATAAGGCATGACTCTGACTTGTTATTCATAAGCAGCAGAATACCCTCACTTGGTTGATTAAAAAAAATTAACTACGCTGTGGGAAGTGAGGAACAATTTCCATGTATGTTTTGCAGATGTTAAAAGTAAGATATATTTGGGACCTAAAATACTTGAGTGTGTCACCTGGAGGCATTGTTACTTTTTTTTTTTTTTAAAAACACCTTAAAGAACAGCTGCTCAGCTCTTAATACGGAGAGGCTTTTATGTTTTGAAATGTTTTCTAAGTACTTGAGGCACACCATAGATTAGCATACTTGTTTATGTTCTACCAAAGAAGAACATACTAAATTAAGGCCTTTGTCAAGAGTTGGAGGGATAGCTCAGTGGTTTGAGCATTAGCCTGCTAAATCCAGGGTTGTAAACTTAATTCTTGAGGGGGCCATTTAGGGATCTGGGGCAAAAATCTGTCTGGGGATTGGTCCTGCTTTGAGTAGGGGGTTGGACTAGATAACCTCTGAGGTCCCTTCCAACCCTAATAATCTATGATTCCATGAAGAGGAAGCATATTGGCCTAAATTCATCCTGGTGTAGCTCTGTTGGTGCCAATAGCGATATACCAGCTACAAATTTGACTCACCAAGATCAGAGCTTTGACACAAACACACTAGATGTTATATATATATGTTTTACGTGATTGATCACTGGATATTTTTTTCACTTTTAGTCCATTCATAAATACAATTAGGCAATGTCTTTTGGCCCTTTGTAATAGAACTTTGTTTTTTTCCCCCAGTGTTGAATCATTTAGGCTTTTTTGCATCAGTAATTAACATTTGCTGATCCTGACTGCACTTGGTCATCTTGAACTACCAATTGATGCTTGCAATGAGATACTGAATCCCTTTCATCCACTATCCTCTTCTCAATCACCGTTGAACCATGACCTCCGATATTGAATCCATTTATTGTTGAGTGTGTGTCCATATGAAGTGATAGGTCAAAGATCTGGCTTTGCTTTGTATGGCTTGACTCACCTTGATTTTAACCCTTGGAGTACTGGTAATCTTTAGACTGCCATCTAGATGAATATGTAGGAAGGTATGTGTATTCTACCTGTCTTTTATATGTAAAGATAGATATAAGTAAAATATTAATTTCTCCCTATAGTCTCCAATAGGTTAATAGTTAATTTAAAATATTTTTTACATTTTTTCCACCAGGTTCTGAATGGGAGGGTAAATTAAATGATCCTTTCACCTTTGAGTAGTATAGAAATATCTGAACATTTATTAGCAATTGGTGGCCCGAGGGAATTGAATTATCATCTTTTCATTGTAAGAGCTCAGAGTGAATTGCAAAGGTTGGCCCATCTAACTGGCTTTGTAGTGTTGTGGATTGATTTAAATCAAAACACTTTAAATCACCCACTTTAATCGTGATTTAAATCAGCAAGCAGAAAACCTTGTTATAAATACTCAATTTTAATTGTTTTGCATTTATACTTCAGTTATTTACCTAAAGAAAGTGTGATTTTTATTAAAGCATGTTGATTTTTAGTGTGTTAATTTGCATCTGTGTATAGCCTTTATAATAAATCTGTTGCTTCTTTTTGCTAACGAGGATACACTATATCCATACAAATTTATTTAAACTATATAAGTTAATACATTTATTCAGATTCTTAGTTTCTTTTTGTTGTGGTAGAAAATGGTGAATGATGCATTTCTTATTTACTAGTTGATTAATTTTTTTATTTGTGATTTGTATCAAGCTTTCATTTGGATGGAAATGCAATTAAATTAAAATGCTCAAAAGCAGCATTTACATTTTTTATTATTAAATACAACTACCTTAAATGTGCTGGATGCAAAGTGAAGAATGATCAAAAATTTTATCAGAATATGTTTTATATTCAAAAGTATCTGATTTATTATACAAAGGAAGTATTATCTGTAATGAATTAACTGAACTGATTGTTTCTAGTCACCATGTCCTTCAAGATTTTAGAACCAGTAGATTTAATCCTTTCACACCTAGTTTTTATTTGTAGACTGGAAGGGGAAACAAACTTTCCTGCTTTTGTTAACTTGCAATTGGTTTCTTAACTTTGAACAAGCTAGTCACTGAACTGAACTAGTTGAATAAATTGATACAAAGAAGATATTCTCTCTGCACCTGCAGAAGAGGCTTCAGCTGTCAAAAGCTGGTTAAGCACTTCAACAGACTCTGGTTCCACCAGTTCTGTGGTTTGACTTTCTTTGAAACTTGGCAGCAGACCTGTACTGATTGATACTACTTTTTGTATCTAATTTAAATTATTTTAATAGATTATAGTAATTTTAGGCCTTAACCTGGGTTGTCAATTTTCAAATTTAATTTTAAAAAGGTTTACTTTTAAAAAGAAACCTATATATGATTTAAATCAGACATTTGATTTAAATAAACCTCACAATTTGTGTATTTTAAAAATCGATTTTATGCACCCTGTGTCCATAGAACAGGATTAAAGTGGGAGGTTTTAATGCTCTGCCAGTCACATTTTGCATAGAAGGGACTAGAAAACTGCGTACAAAGAAATGGTGATAGAGTTTAAAGACTGGAACTGTCATGCCCTTTTACAAAACGGCATAAGAGAAGTCTGATTAAATGTGTCTCTAGGTTCAGATAAGGAATTTGCCCACAAAATCACCATATGTTTCTTTAAAAACTGTTATTGCTCTCTGAATAATTAAACCTTTAGACACTTGGCATTTTACTCTAGGAAGCTAGATGTGTGATAGAGCTTTTCCACAAAACATCCCTCTTTGGCCCTTTTAGGTTTGTCCAGACACTGTGCTATCCCTGAAGAGTCCTTGTGCAAGGACTTCCATTATGTCTAGACCAGGGGTAGGCAACCTATGGCGCATGTGCCATACACGAGCTGATTTTCAGTGGCACTCACATTGCCCAGGTCCTGGCCACTGGTCTGGGCGGCTCTGCATTTTAATTTAATTTTAAATGAAGCTTCTTAAACATTTTAAAAAACGTATTTACTTTATGTACAACAATAGCTTAGTTATATATTATAGACCTATAGAAAGAGACCTTCTAAAAATGTTAAAATATATTACTGGCACTCCAAACCTTAAATTAGGGTGAATAAATGAAGACTCAGCACACCACTTGCCGACCCCTGGCCTAGACCATGTACAGGGGTCTTAAGTGGTGGAAATGGTCCCTTTAAGAGAACGTGAAAAAGCTGGACTGTCCGTGTGTCTGTTTAAATCCTGTTGTATTTATTGCATTTGGTGGTTGTGGGTGTGATTGACAGCAGGAAAGAGAAATACATTTCTTGTCCATGGGAAGTGTGCTGTGCTGTGTTGAATTCCTGCTGCTGAATTATAGGGCAAATTAATCAGCATATAATTTATTAAGTGTATTTAATTGCATGAAATGAGATCAATTGAATTTAATACATTTAATTTCATTTATACATCATTAACTCGGGTAAGATGTAATCTAAATTTCCTATTGTGTGGCCTGAGGTAGTATCCCAAAAGTGTATAATACACTCTGTCTGTAAAGCTACATTCACTCTTGAAGCCATGGCACTGTTATGTTTTAACACTGGACTATGTGTTATTTGGTGTAAATATCCCATACATACTCATTGTTGGACCTCTCTATACAGGGCTGGTGCAAGGATGTTTTGCGCCCTAGGCGAAACTTCCACCTTGCGCCCTCCCCCGTCCTTGAGCCCCCTCCCTGAGCCCTCCCCATGGCAGCTCCCCCCTCCGCCCTCAGACACCCCCCCACTGCAGCAGCTCCCCCCTCTGCCATGAGGCACCCCCCCCCGTGGCGGCTCCCCCCCCCCCGCCTGAGGCACCTCCCCCGCCCCAGCTCACCCCTGCTCCGTCTCCACCCCGAGCACGCCATCGCTGCTTCACTTCTCCTGCTCCCAGGGTTGCGGCACCTAAGCTGATTGGCGCCGCAAGCCTGGGAGGCGGGAGAAGTGAAGCAGTTCACCTCTGCTCCACCTCCTCCCCAAACATTCCATGGCTGCTTCACTTCTCCCTCCTCCCAGGCTTGTGTGCTGCCCCCGCCCCCCTTACTTGCTGCAGACGGCCCTCCCAGTGTTCCCCTGCCCCAGCTCCCTCCGCCTAAATACCAGCGGCGACCGGGGCGGCTGAAGATCTGGTCGCTGCTGAAGAAAATGCTGCCCCCCGCCTAAATGGTTGCACCGGCCCTGTCTCTATATAACGTTAAGCCACTAAACTGTTTATCTAGCACAAGTCCCACTGTGGCACTTAATCCCTCTGTGAGTGAGTGTGCATGCGTGTGTGTGTGTGTCTGTGAGAGAGAGTGCTTTTGGAAGAGGAGCTGCAGTGGGGATGCGGTTATTTTTGTACCCTATGAGCACTGTGGAGTGAATGGGGGCTCTTCAGTAGCCTGAAATAGCTTGGAGCAGAAGAGGCTGTTAGGAATTAATCCAGGGTGTGGCATCTAGCTCTGGATATCCAGAGAGGTTACTTTTAAAATTTGGGCCATGACCTCTCTGGATCAATTTCCTCATTTGTAAAGGAGGGTGATAATACAAATATCACTTCACAGGCATCTTAGGAGGATTAGTTACAGCCAGATGATGGCCTAAAACCACAACCCAACTAGGGTGCAGTGCAAAGGGCATACCACCATAGTAGGAATTCCTGCATTATTGTGCCTCAGGCACAATTCCCTCAACTGCGGAGGGAATGCAGTTGCTGCATCACCCTTTGATTGGGTGCAGCATATGCTTAATTTTCTGCTGGCCAGTGTTGAGGGGTTGCAAGGTCTATATCCATGCCCCCTACTTATTTTGGGAGTCTAGCATCACTGGTTGGAGTGCAAGGACTTTGACTATATCCAGTTCCTATGCAGTGGGGAAGATTCCTTACCCCCTCCCCGTTTTCAAAATGAAAGCTACCACAGAGCTGTGAGTCAGTAACTGTACAGCATCCCTGTGCTCTGCTGAGCTGAGACCATTCCATTTCAGTATTAAATGTCCACTTTTATTTATAGTTTCTTTTCTGCCTTTAAGCAGGTGAAATTCTCTAATGCAGTATCTTTTGTTTTCTTTTCATAATCTATTTTATGTTCCAAGATCTACATTTCTTGTTTGAATACTGTTGTCTCATAGGTTCTGGAATGAATTTACTGCAGATTTGTGATAAAATATGGTCCACCGCCTGCCTCAATGCTTGTGCGCCTGGATTAGAAGAAAAGCTGGGACCTGTTGTGCCATCCAGCTCAGTATTGGTATGTGCAAGTGTAGGATAACTGCTGATGAACATGTCATTGGAAGATTTTGGGGTTATGCTCTGTGTGTAACAGCTGTGGCTCCTCGTGGTGTATGTTTGCACAGAGATGCTGTGCTCTAGGGGTAGTCCCCAGAGCTGTTCTGGCTGACTGCTATGTCTAGGAGTGCTGTGGAAGTGCATTCCAGAGCAGCAGCGCTGATATCTTTGAAAGGACGCACAAGCTCTACTTTTGTGGCTGCTAGCTGTCACTACTTACATCACTAGATTCCTCTGGTCTTTGCATGCTGGGGATACAAAGACTAAGAGTGCAGTGACCCTGTTGGAGTGCTCAAATGATAGTAGTCTCTTTTCTCTCCTTGCACGCCCACAAACACTTATTTGACTTTAGAAGAGTGAACGATATTTACTGTATTTCTTTTGTCATCAGTCAGTAACACTGAAGAAATAGAACCTGACATTCAAGCTTCTCAAGTTCAGTACTGCATGGTAGTTATAAAGTTTGTAGGGCAATAACTTTAATCAATTATCAGGTTTATTAAAAGCCCCTCAGTTCACCTACCATATCTTTGTTATATTGCCAAAACGAATCAGGTTGAATACCTTTTGAAATAGATCAATTTGGTCTGATCAGCACCACAAAAAGAGAGATGTGCATGTATGGGAGTTGGGATAGCAGGCACCCAGCCACTATATAAGCACTAGTGAACATGATTGACCCATCTGGGAGTGTGCTGTGATTCCAGTGCCAAGTGTTGGTCTTCTGGTATTGGCAGTGAAAACTGGAGCAGTGTTTTAGAAGTCATTGTAAGTGTCCTCTTACTTTTAAGAATAATCTCCTCTTGCTACTATTTGTTATTGGTGAGATGTAAAAGAATGGAATCCTCGACCCTTGAAATAAAAGGTAATCGATGATGAGCATTCATATCACATTTGACGTAGTGATGCATACCAGCTGTGTATTTGTTTTTGATTGCATATCAATCTGTATTCCTATCTATTTTTGAATATTAATATATATGTATGTGGGTGTGGAACATAAGTGTGTGTATATTTTGTGAATAACTGGAGGGAGATCTGAAGTCAGAATGCTGCTGTTGTCTTCACCATTTCAGAATCTGATCTGAGGGATGTTTTCAGGAGGTTTTCTTGTTTGTATCTTACAAAAATGTTAGCTCAAAAATTTCTAAAGCACTGCACTGCAAAACAAATGTAAATAATTATTGCAGCTACTGTAGAAGTACTATAGAATCTTCTGGATATCTCTGTTGTAGATGTATTTTGACACTTGGGGTTTAATTTGCACTTTTCAGCTTTCTTCATGTTTTGTTTACTCCCTAGGGCTCAGTTTCTCCATATTATATTCAGCGCTACGGGTTTAGTCCAGACTGTAAAGTAGTAGCATTTACCGGGGACAATCCAGGTGAGATAGTAAACAAATATGCTTCCATAATTCTGTGTTTGTGTATTGTCATATTCACTGAATAAATCTCATCATTTCTTAGGTGATCTGTATATGGTGAAAGAATATCACACATAGGCACCTTTTTCCAATAGCCTTTGTCACTGATTCTTCTGAGGTACATAGTTTGTATGAGATATATACTGCATATGGACTCCAAATGCATCTCATAATCACAGTACACCTAAACTGCACCTTGAAAATTTAGGTTTTGGTTTATCCACAACTGAGAAACTTCCTTTGCCAATGAACACTTCCATTTTAGCTTGAGAAAAATCTTTTGTTTAAAGACTTGCATTTTCTCCTCCAAGCTTGAAGGTGGAAACCGAGATCAGCGAGTCACACTAACTACTAGAACTTTTCTTCAATCAGTCTTTTAGTCCTGAGTATGAAGAAGATAAAACCTAGTTCAAATAAACATATATTTAAATTAAGATAAACCAATTCCCAAACCTTTAAAAAGAAATCACCTGTTAAAACCTGAAGAAAGGTTTAAAAATAAAATTCTATAAACAGGAAACAAACCCTTAAAAAGTAGTGCACGGTTTCACATTAATAGTCCATAACATTAGTACTTGCATTAATGATACTGCAGTGCTTTAGACGGTTACTTGTGGAGAATAAATACCATAGTTTTTTAAAAAGGAATAACACAGTGACAGAAGACAAACTTTGTCACTACAAGATACAGTGTAAGCCTTACTTGAAAGAGACAGTGGGAGGTCAGGCATCAGAGTGCTTGAAAGTTTGTTTTTATTCTTTTAATCTCCCAACCTCATTAATCTTGTGGGTGCAGAAATTTTAATGATGCTGTTTACTAAAATTCTAATTAAGAGGTAATTGCAGGGGCTTCAAAATTCCCTGGTGTCCAGGATGTGCTAAATTTAGGGATGTTTGTGGAAGTTCTGAAAACTCCTATGGACTAGAGTGTGGAAGCGCCATTTCTTGAGATTTTTAAATGATTATTCATCTGTATAACAGTAGTGCTTACATGTCTGAACCAAGATAGAGGCTTCATTATGCTAGGCACTGTACATATGTATAGTAAAAGACAGAGTTATAGTCAAAATGGACAAGTCAGGCAAAAGGGACTGTCATTGGCCCCACTTTATAGATGTGGAACAGAGGGAGATTAAGTGACTTGCCCAGAGTAACACAGGAAGTCTGTTGCAGAGCCAGGAATTGAACCAAGACTGCCTGAATCCCAGATGGGTACTTCAGCTTCAAGGCTATCCTTCTCTAAGGTTCAAATCCAGCAAAGGACTTAGGCATGTGGATAGTCCTACTGATGTCAGTAGGACACCTTGTCTGTTTAAGTACTTTACTGAAGTACTTTACTGAAACAGGACCTAAGATATTTAAAAGTTGAGAGACCAAAACACTAGAAAATATACCATAGAGAACAATTCCGCACTGGGGAAAAGTGGGAGTGCGTGGACTAACAGGTGACGTGATAGAATTTTTAATCTCCAACTCCTTTGATTCTAGGATGCCCAATAATGACGAACTTCAGTATTTAGGGCGAACATCTCCAAAGTGAACGAGGCTTAGTCACCACTTAAGTCTACTTTGAGTTAATGCTTGGGCCTTGCGCTGGCTTTCTGTACAGAATAGAATGTCGTCTCTAGTGCAACATAATTACCTTGCATGCTTAGTTATTAACCGAACTATCTTACGTATGTTTTCAGCATCACTTGCAGGAATGAAACTTGAAGAAGGGGACATTGCGGTAGGTCAATACACATTCATGAAAAATGTTCACATCACTGTGGTAAAATTAGAGCTGCTACAGAGTATAAAATAGTAACCTGGACAATAACCTTAGGTCCTCAACTAAACCAAAATAGAGAATCTGTTGATTTTCTATGTACTGGAGTCAGACTGATTCTCATTTCAGTTCTTCCTGGAGCTGAATGTAGGATTTTAAGCAAACTCGTGGAATATTTTTAAGGTAATGTCCCAAATTTCTAAATTGCTGGATCTCTTTCTGTCTCTGGAACATATTTCATTAGGGTGACAACCTGAATCAGTGCTTGCTATAATAAGAATCCAATTCACTTAAAGTGTGATTTAAAAACAACTAGCAGTAATAATAAATGGGTTTAATTTAATTTCTTTATTGCCTTCCATGTGATAATACTGCAATTATTTTCTTCTCCAGATTAGTCTTGGCACAAGCGACACATTGTTTCTTTGGATTAAAGAACCAACGCCTGCATTAGAAGGTCATGTTTTCTGCAATCCTGTTGACTCTCAAGCCTATATGGCACTTCTATGGTAACATCCTTTTATATTATTTTTCTCTTACATTTGGAGTCAACAAGATATTTTTCTCGTTTCCTTTGCAAAATGATAATGAATAAAAAATTCACTATTATATACAGTATATGACAACATTGGCATCAACATTATGACATCCCCATTATTTAATTTGGGGATCAGGAGCTGCAAAATTGTGAGGAATAAGCTCTGGTGTTAATAGTAGGGATGTGGTTCATTTTTGTATAATTTGAGGCTGGTGAGCATGAATCTAAGGCAGCGTATTAAATTTAGAGGACTAGAAATCACATGAATGGTAATGGTTTGGAGGCTAGATCCTTGACCCAAAATATGTAACCTTTGCACTAGTAGTACAAAAGGGATTTAAAGGTACCTTAAAGAGGCATCTGGAGATTCCTCTTTCATAGAGGGGAACTGCTGCTGTTCTGAGACGTGCTGGGTGTGTAGCTGGAACACATCATCCTATGATATTCAGCTGATGGAATGGTCTCTAGGATAGCCCTGTGGCTGCTCTAATTTGCCCAAGGAGATGGTTTGTCCCATACGCAGCACCAGGGTCAAAGTAGGAGAGAAGGTTTGGAGCCACCTTTGTCTCTCCCACCTCAGTTGCACCGACTTATAGTACTCTGGACTGATACTTTCAAAGCAGTCTAAGGAATTTAGATATATGTTCCATTATCGTTAGTGAAAGTTGTGTGTATAAATCCTCTAGTGTGTTAAAATCCTCTTTAATAATCTGAGGTGTGTGTGCCCAAATGACCTGGAAAATGCAGTTTTTTAAGATATAGTTTGTATTGTTGTTTGTTTTTAGTTTTAAGAATGGCTCTCTAATAAGAGAGAGGATCAGAGATGACTGTGCTTCAGGCTCCTGGGACGAATTCTCCAAAGCCCTAAAATGTACTGTTGTTGGAAATGATGGAAACCTAGGTATGAACCTTAACAAAGCTGGAAACTCTAGAGTTTGCTTGGATGCGATCATTATTTCACAGGTAGTAGAAGTGAAAACTTGGGTGATAATAAAGACCAAAAAAGTCCTGAAATGTACCCAGATATATTCTACTTTGTTGGAAGACCAGTTTTCATTTTGGCCTTCGTCTTGAGTGGCCACTATCAGCATCTTATTCTGGAAGTTGTCTTGGCAACTGAAAATGGGATAGTACTGTTTCATTATCAAACACAGAGGACACAGTTTGATCTAGAGAATAAGTTAAGCACTTAGTGTACTTTGTGTACATTGTATTTTGTGTCAAACTGTTTCATTATCACACAAGCAGAGGAGACACTTTGATAAAGAAAAGATGAGAGATTTCAATCAGCACTAAGTAGCAGTTGCCCATAATAATTTAAAAGAAATAAAAAATAGAATAAACTATTATGTCATGACAGTAGTAGTCATGAAATGGTGTAAAATAATGAAAATATAAAGATGAAAAAACCCTAAAATAAAATTAAATTTTGAAATTCCAAAATGAAAACCTTTCAGAATTCCCTTTAGCAGGAAATTCTGAAAATATTTCTTTTAATCCAGATTCAGCATGAAAACAAATTTAGAAATGTTGAAATTTCCCACAAAATAGAAATTCCACGTTTCAACCATCTCTACTAGGGTGTGTCTTTATGTTGTACTAGAGCTGTAATAACGAGGAAGATGGAGGGCAATAAAATGTCTAGGGAATGAAAAAGCTTTCATAAAAATTTTCACTGTTCACCAAGGGTCATATCTAAAGTTGATTAAAGTCAATGGGTGTCTGAGCAGTGAAATAACTAATAACCATGGTATGATGTTGTGACCGGGGTTCTTGTGGGGGCCAGCTATAATCACTCAGTTAAGGTGAACTGCAAAGAATGGGGAAGACAATCCCCATAAAGATACTGGATATTCCATATTTAGATTTACCAAACCAGCATAAAACAGATTCTCTATTACCTTACTGGTTACTCAGAAGTCCAAATAACACAGTTCCCTTAAAGTGATCAAGCCTCAGGCCTCCATCTAGGCATCCACATCAAAGATGATAAAAATTTCTGTAAATCTTATTTCATCATATAAAAGAAAAGATTCTACCAATCCCAAAGTATCGGATACATTACCTACCAGGTTATTGAATATTCAATCTTATCCAAATACATACTACAGCCAGTTCTTATTAACCAAACTAAACTTTATTAAAAAACAAGAGAGAGAGAGAGAGAATGGTTAAAAGATCAATATACATACAGATATGAGTTCAATTCATTTAGGTGAAGATTCATTGCAGAGATGATGCGTTTTGTAGTTGCAAAGAGTTCTTTTAGAAATAGTTAATAGATTATAGTCCAATGTCCAAATATCATAGTGAGGGCATATTGGCATAACTGGGATCTCAGTCTTGCAACTCAAACTTCCCCTGATGAAGCCTAAGCAGATCTGAGATAACAGAATCAGGACCAAAGGATCTTTTATCTAATTTCATGTCCTTTTTGACAAGCTGGAGTTCAAAAGGTAATTAGGATGATTTTGAAGGAGGTCCATCACCAGTACTTAGCTATATAATTAACATAAGGCAATTTGTTTGTTCCTCCACCATTCACAGATTTACTGTACAGCTCAAAGAGAGATGAATATAGAGAGAGCCCATGTTTACAATTCATTTAAATGCTAGGATGTTCTTTTGATCTCTGAATTATCAGAATACAGCATAGACAGGGACTGTTGATTACATTGTCGACCCTACTCATACATATGTACATACACAAAGATATTATCTCCCCATATGTCTCTTGAGGGTTATTTATTTTGCAGGATGTTTAACCCTTTCTAGCCATGTGTCGCAGACGTTTTTAATATTGAAATGTTACCTTGTAAGCAAATCAGAGCAAGTGAGCAAAGCACTAGTGTCAATGTTACATGATAGTAATGCCTAGTCTACACCTAAAATATTTGCCAGGAGTGTGAAAAAAACCATATCTGTAACCAACGTACCTATGCCGGCCAAAGTTCTTGTGTAGGTTATTGCAGTTTGCACTTATTTTGGCAAAAAAAGTTTTTTTGCAGGTATAGCTTATTTTGTTTAGGGAAATCACATAAGTTATACTGGCAACAGAACTCTTTTGCTTGTGTAAACTGTGTCTGTGTTTGGAGGGTGTGCTGTTTTGGCTATATGGATATAGCTCTACTGGCAAACCCTTTCTAGGGTAGACAGGACATCAGACCTTTTCCCAGTGTGAGTCAGTGTTTCAGTACTCAGTGTTGTATTTAAGTGAATTAGAACTATTTTCCATTATGCAGAGAATCAAAATAATAGCTGAAATAGTTTGTCTATTTATACTTTGTAAAAGATTTATATTTGAGGATATTTTTTTCTCCCTCCTGAACTTTACTGTCCCACATACAAGTGTACTGAGTAGCTCCTAGTGAAGTTGATGAAAGCTGTGTTTGTATGCATTCTAATAAATAAGACAGGGCCTTGTTCCAGTCAGATGACCATCTAAGATACTCCTTGGACTGTCTCAGCTCTTCTTTCCCCATCCTCATCTTCTTTTCCTTATCTCATTCATTGATAAGGAGCAACAGACCTTTCTCTCAAATTGCTCCTCGTTATCTAGAAAACCCTCTCTGCCTCTTATCCCTGATATATAACTTCTAATGCTGTCTAATAAAGCCATCAGATCTGACACCAAGAGCCTTCCAGTTTGCCTGTGCCCCTTCTCCTAGCTTCGTATCACTTGTTCCTTTTGTGTCTCCCTTTCCCACTTGCCCTGTATCTACTGATGCTACCTCTAAGATTTACTGTAACCTACATACACTATTTGTGTTTGTATGTATTTGGTTGGTAATTTCTGTTATATAGTGAGGCTGAGTTGCTGGATTTGTCTTTTTTTATTATATAGTTTGTGTTTCTATTGAAGTATTCAAGGTGCCTGGAGTCAGAGATGCTTTTAAAAAACACATTCTTATAAATCAATGAAAACAGAATAAATTAAATAAATGTGTGGACTGGAATTGGTCAGGAAACATTCTGTGATTTTATTTTGTGTATGGAAATAGCTATATAAAATTTAAATTTATTGTGTCGTAAATCAAATTACTTTGTCTTGCTTCACTCTGTTACCATTCTGTACTCTTATGGGCATTATATATACTTGTTGTTTTTCTATCCATTTGCTGAAACTAATACTTTTTTGTGCCAGAAGAAAACATGACTATCTTTAATTTGCTTTGATTTAAGGTTTCTATTTTGATGTGATAGAGATAACTCCTGAAGCTGTTGGGATTCACAGATTCAACAGAGACAACGACAAGGTAGTAATAACCTATTTAACACATTGTAGTAAATCATGTTGTGTTCATGACTTAAAGGAGGCTCATCCCATCAAGGCCTGAGAACTTTGCTCTCTTCTGCATCTGTGGTTATTCCTTCTGGATTTCATATACTGATGTGATCCTCAGAGTGATTTTCTGAAGGCATTTTCTGGCCTGTGTCCCAGGCTTAGAGGTATCCACAGTACTACTCTGAACCCAGCTAGCTCATTATAATGCCTATTTATTGTGCTCCTGGGTTAGGGGACTTGATGTGCGCTGTGTTAATCTAGCAAACCAAATAGTGCTAGATTAACATAGACTGTTGCCACAATTGAGACTAAAGGTTTGATTTTTGTACACCGGCATCCATTTTCTGTGGGCACAAATAAATCACTTGTCTAGGGCAGTATCTACACTACAGGAACTGTTGTGGAACAGCTATGGTGCTGTAATTATGCCGGCATAACCTTGTAGTGCAGACACAGCCTACAGCAACGGAACAAGTTTTTCGGTCACTATAAGAACACCACATCCCTGAGCAAAGTTAGCTAGACTGACAGAAGCTATCTGCTGTTGAGCTGGCTATGACTACACTGGGGGTTAGATTTTCACAACCCTAAGTGCCATAGCTATGTTGACCTAAATTTTAGGTGTAGACCAGGCCAAAGTCCCTGATTTGCATACACAGGGAGAAGTGCACACATTTTTGGTAAGCTCAGAGAGCTGATAGGTAAGGTCCCATGGCAATCAAGACTGAGGGGAAAAACAACTGAGGAGAGTTGGCAGTTTTTCAAAGGGACACTTTGAAGGGCCCAAAAGCAAGCTATAAGAGTAGGAAAAGATAGAAATGTGGCAAAAGACCACTTGGGTAACCACGAGATCTTGCCATGACTACAAAAATGAAAAAGGGTCATATAAATGGAAACAGGTCAGATTAACAAAGGATGAATATAGGCAATCAACACGAGCATGCAGAAGGGCAAGAAAGAAAGGCACCAAGCAACAAATGAGCTCAAACTACTATGGGAAGAAAGGGAAAAAGAAGACTTCATTATCAATACATTAGAAGCAAGACACAGATCCAAGGGACAGGTGAGGGAACGGCCACGCTCAGTGAGGACGGATGGAAAGCAATTAACAGGAAATGAAATGGCAAGATGCTTAATGAACGGTCCTGTAATTCGGTCTCCACTGAGAGTCTGAAGAAATGTCTAACAAAGTGAATGCTTATGGAGAGGGTTAGGTTTAGAAATAAAAAAAAAGAGAGCAAGTAAAAAATCCTTAAGAAAAGTTAGATGCCTGAAATCACCAGGGTCTGATGAAATGCATCCTAGAATACTCAAGGAGTTAATAGAGAGGTATTGAACCTCTAGCTATTATCTTTGGAAAGTCATGAGGAGAGGCGGGAGGATTCCAGAAGACTGGAAAAGGGCAATATATGCCCATCTATAAAAAGGAAATAAAACACACACCAGAAACTAAGACCAGTTAGTTTAACTTCTGTGCAGGGAAGATAATGGAGCAAGTAATTAAGAAATCATCTGCAAACACTTGGAAGGTGGTAGGTGATAGGGAATAGCCATCGGATTTGTAAAGAACAAATCGTGTCAAACCAATCTGAGGCTTTCTTTGATAGGATAACGAGTCTTGTGGATAAGGGAGAAGCGGTGGTGTGGTATACCTAGACTTAGTAAGGCATTTGATACGGTCTCACATGATATCCTTATCGGTAAATCAGAGGCAAAATACAATTTAGATGGGCTACTATAAGGTGGTGAGCATACTGGGCTGGAATAACCGTACTCAGAGGTAGTTATATTAATGGCTCCCAATCCTACTGGAAAGGTATAACAAGTGAGTCGCAGAGTCTGTTTGGACCAAGCTCTGTTCAAATATCTTCATCAACGACTTAGATATTGGCAAAAGAAAGTACTCTTATTAAGTTCGGGACGATACCAAACTGGGAGGGAAGCAACTGCGGTGTGGACAGGTCAAATCAACAATGATCTGGACAAATTGGAGAAATGGTCTGAGGTAACACGGATGAAGTTCAATAACAATCATAAGATGAGTGCTCCACTGGTTAGGGACAAGCAGTTTCACACCATACAGAATGGGAAGAGACCGTCTAGGAAGGAGTACGGCAGAAGGAGATCTAGGGTCTAGTGGACCACAAGCTAAACTAACAGTGTATACTGTGAAAAACGTTCTGGATGCATTAACAGGGTGTTGTAAACAAGACACGAGAAGTCATTCTTCCGACTCTACTGTGCGCTGGTTAGGCCTCAATGGTAGTTAGCTGGCACCGCATTTCAAGAAAGATGTGGAGAAATTGGAGAGGCCAGAGAAGACAACAAGAATGAGATTAATAGGCTTGAGAACATGACCTGTGAAGGAGGCTGAAAAGAATTGGGTATTTAGTTTGGAAAAGAGAAGACTGAGAGGGGACATGATAGCAGTTTTCAGGTATCTAAAGGGTGTCATCAGAGGAGGAAACTTGTCACCTTGCCTCTAATGACAGAACAAGAAGCAGTGGGCTTAACGCAGCAAGGGAGAAGTTAGAGTGGAGATATAACTGTCGAATTAAATTGCGCTAGGAGTGTGGAATATCTCCATCTTGGAGATATTTAAGAGTAGGTAGATAAGTCTATCAGGGATGGTCTAAACAGTATTTGGGTCTGCCATGAGGGCAGGGACTGGACTGAGGACTCTTGAGGTCTTTCCAGTCCTAGAGTCATGAACTATGAATTTAGTGGTACAACTATGGACACAAATAATTGCTTGTTAAGGATGACTGAAATTTTGGCCTTTAAAAAAGTTACTTTTTTTGGCCACTCCCCCTAAATAGACAAAGTAAAGAACTTTCCCTGCCCTCTCGTCTCAGAGCCAAATGATCTGAGAGCCGTGTGGTGGGCTGTAATGAAATACTGGAAGAAATCAAATTGTAATGAAAATAGAATACATTTTTTTGGGCAATGGATGTTAACTGGCTTATCAGGTCTATCAGTAAAGATGCTAATGAGACTCTAACAATATGACTGGAAATTGTGATTAATCATTGTTGAGTGAACAGAAGTTGGTACAGTCTGTCTTTATAACCTCACCAATCTCTTAAACTCTTACTGATTAAGTGGTTCTCTCTTACTGTTATCCAAATCATAGGCAGTTATTATATTGCATGGGAAAATGCTACAATTGATAAATAATTATTTGTGAAATGTAGCTTGCCTCAGGTTTGTATCTGGCTGTTTTCTTATTTTAGTTGCCTTTCTCATATTGTATATAACTAAAGGAGGAAAAAAAAATTTCTTTGAGTGGCCTTTACACCTTGCCGTTCTTGGGATATGTTGCCATTGCACCTCTGATAATAGAATGTCTAGCAGGTCCTGTTGGAGTGCTCTCGTGTCGTCTTCTGCCCTTCCCCACCCACTGTTTCTGAATATTCTGAAGGTGAGGCTATAACAGGGGGTGTGGTACACTGGCCACCTCAATTCCTTCCATGTGCAGTTGCTGATGGATTGGAACCTTCCAGATCGGACTTGGATCCACTTCTTTAATGAAATAGTGCCATAGTTAGTTAAGAGTGCAGTATTTTATTTATAAAAGTATTTTATTTATTAATATGTTGAGACTTCCTTTAGGTTCTGTGCCTCAGTGCAGTCTCATGGATTCTGTGGTGGATCCAAAGGGAAATCTGCCAGGTTTTAAGTGAAATTCCTTTTTCCTGCTGTTTTCCTTGCCTCCAGCACCCATATGAGGTGTCTAGCATTCTTAGGAGAAGGACACATTCTTTCTTAGTGCAAAGTATATAGCACATCTACTTCAAGAACCCATAAGGAGCAGCAAAACTGGCTACCAGTTATTCTGTTTCAGGAGGACCTAGTGGCCAGACCCTCCGGTGCTAATCAGTTTGGTTCTGTGAGTAAAGTTAGGTGTGCATGCTTTGAGAACTAAGAATCAGCAGCCTAAAGTTCTGCAAAATGAATTATCCTCCAATGCAGGGAAAAGAGTAAAACTCTTGATATTGAGAGATCCTAAGTTATCACCAAGAGTAGCAGAATGGTACAAGTGTTGGCCTCTGTTAGCAGAACCAGCCCTGTCAAAAGAACCCAGACTCTTCTGGTTTGGGGCAGAATGGTATTGCATGATGCTGCCTCCATTTTTATGTCCAATCACCATCCGGAATCCCTTTCAGGTTCTTTGGGATTAATTCCAATGTCATTCTCAAATCCTAAAACGAAGTCTAAATTGGAGGCTCCTAGTATATCCCGTAAGGCAGGTGATATGAGCGTTACCAATCCAAAAATCATCTCCAGTGCTGAGGAGCCACCTGTGCCAACGTTAACAATTATAGCCGAATACATGGCTCAGATCCTCAAATAGCCTCAGGTCCAGAAGACACTACAAATTACTAGATAAAAGAGAAGCAATAGAGGCACCTGCTCTGCTTTCTCCTATGGGGAAAAGACAAGAGGTTATGGAGCATATCCAGATCGTCCCTGAACTGTCTTTTCCCTCTCCTACATCTCCTACAGGCTCGCTGGGAAAATCTTCTTCCCTTTTATTAGTTTTTAAGTTTGCATAGACCTCTAGTGTCACTGTCTCCAGCTACCTCAGATCTGAGGTTCGATGCACACGCCAGTGTGGCATCAGACAGACAGGTTACTTTCCACTTAGTTCTGTTTTGCTTACAAAACATATATTCTCAATGACTCATACTCAAACAGAACACACTCACATCCAGGTGAGTTCCATGATACGGAAGCTGATTCTGAGTACTGCCAAGACTGGCGGTGTCCTCCTTGAGCTGGATGGTCCTATTGGCCATCTCCTAGGTATTATGAGAAAGCTGAACATATGTATTCATAAAGGGAGTCATCTCCTCTGAGACCTGTGGGTGGCCCCAAATCTGTCTACATCAGCATGTATAGACAGCAATCTCCAGCAGTGGTCCCAGATATTCTTTCAGAAGAACAATCAATGTAGAGTCTCAGAACACTGATTTAGAGACTGAAGACCAAATCTCTCCAGGTGATAATGTAGCAATAGCATAGCATCTTTGCTGTCTGAAGATATAATATAGTTCCATGGCTTAGTCTTTAGAAGGGCTTCCAGTTTGAATATACCATTAGTCTCTATAAAAGAGATCTCTCATCTAATTTTTTATAACTTGGGGGCTCCTTTTAATTCAAAGATCACTCTACCAGTATTGGAAGTATTTTTGAAGCCACCTAAAATAATTTGATTTAATCCAGGTGTGAGTCTGGTCATGTTGAAAAGAGCAGCTGCTCTATGACGGGTTCTTGGCTATTTCACACTCACCTTGCTCCCCGCTCACTGGTGGTGGCTGCAGCTGTTCAACAAGCAAAAAGATGGCCCCGGTGCATTCTGCTCTGTCTAATATGGAAGGTGGAAAATTAGACACTTTAGGGAGGAAGATCATCTTCTCATCAACTTTTTGTGTCAGAGTCTTAAACTACCAAACTCTGATGTGTCAATATCAGTTCTGTCATTGGGATAAGATGGCTGTTTTGCTAAGAACCTTCCTCAATAGAGAAGAAAGTTAGTGAAGCTGTTAATTACAGAGAGACATTTTGTTGCCAAACAGTCATTAAGAGTTGCATATGATATTTCAGACTCTGTTCCAGGGGCAGTGGCATCTGCCATTACCATAAGGAGACCTGCATAGTTCAGGTCTTCTGGTCTATCACCTGAAACTAGTGCATGTGTAGAAGATCTCATGATGCCCTAGTTCAATGGCCAGATCTCTTGGTGTCTATCAACCCCCAACAAGAAGTTTTGGAGTTCCTGTCTTCAGATATGGCTTCTGTTATGCAGGAGGTCAGACTAGATGATCATAGTGATCCCTTCTGGCCTTGGAATCTGTACCACAGACAGAAGTATCCTTCTTCACTTTTCTTCTTATATTTTACCCAGAGGTACCATTATCAACAGCAGCAGCCTGTTCCTCAGCAACAACAAAGGAGAAAGGAACCACAAGCTTTGTCCCCAGAGAAGGCAGACAGCCTCATCCTCTTTTGCATCATGTCCTAGATCTCAGGTTTGACAGGGGGAGCGAGAGCTACAATCCAATTTCCAATCAACCTCTGACTCTTCCTCTGGAGTTAGATATTCCTACTATTTCCATCAATAGAGTGCCATCTCCATGAAAAATGGATCCCAGAGATAGTGCCAAAATGCTATTCGATGCAATTTGACTCCTTCCCTCCCTATTAAGGGACTCTTCTCATGAGAACCTAGTAAGAACAGATGTTCTCTCCCTTCTAGAAGCAGGAGCCATCACGGAGGTGCCGAGAGACTTTAGAGGTGGAGGGGTTTTATTTAAGGTACTTCCAGATCGCAAAATATGATCGCAGACCGAAGCTCATCTTTGACTTCAGAAAATTTAATTCTTCCATCTGGAAGTTCAGATTCCATATGATGACCTATGCTTTCACAATTCCCTCTTTACCCACCCAAGATTGGTTCAGAACTCTGTCTCAAAGATGCATACTTCCATACATATGTATCACAGACCTTCGCATCTCAAATATTTCCATTTCATGGTTGGGGAAGATTGCTATCAGAACAAGGTTCTTCCATTTGGCTTTTCTTCCACTGCACAGTCAGAGCAATACAGTTAAGGTGGCAGATATTCACATATATCCCTATTTGGACAATTCGCTAATAAAGGCTTTATCGCAAGAGTTCTTGACCATAAATATGGACCACATGTGTAGCCTTTTAAAAAAGCTGGGACTCAGAATATATTGGAAAAAAATCATATTATCTTCCCCCACAGAAGATCCCTTTCTTTGGGGCAATCTTAGATTCCTAATCTGGAAGAGCCTTCTTCCCAGAAGCAAGATTCTTAGAGGCTGTCTGTTTTATGTGAACAAATGGTGAGGAGCTTGTTCCTCCCAGCTGTGTAAGAAAGCTATAACACTATCGGACCGATGTGTCCTTCACAACATTTACTCAGTAGCATTACACTTAGCAGGAGAAGACAACAACCTAGCAGATCAACTGAGCAAAGACAGGGAGGAGTTACACAGATAGTCTCTGAAAATGTTATTGTCTGAAGAAAATATTTGTTCCATGGGATCACAAAGAGATACATCTGGTCTCAAGGGCAGACAATGCCAAATGCCTGAGAACACTGGTCTACAATTTTTGAGAAGTCGTCTGCTTCAGAGATAAAATGTGGTATTTATTATGTATTTTGATGTGCTGAATTCAAATATGGCAATTTAAACAACTGATTGGCTACTGTTTCTAAGATATTTAAGTTTTTTTTTACATTTTATGTCTATGTATATTGTGTAGATAGTAGAGTTTTAATCATAAATTGTAAACCTAGGTCTTTTCATGTGTTTGTTTGCTTTACATGATAATAGTTCACCTGTCCTGTTTATGTAACACTTTAAAAATCAGCAAAAGGGTTATATACATAAAATTTATTATGAAACAAAAGGCAAAAAACTATTATGTACATAGTTCAGTCCTATTTAGTGTCTACAAGAGACAAGCCAAGATGAGCCGAGTATTCATTAAATGGAGCATCTCGTGTCACTGTCCAGCAATAGTCTGCAAGCATTGATGGGCTCCATTTGCCCTGATAGCGTTTCTCCACTGTTGCAATGTCCTGGTGAAATCGCTCGCCGTGCTCGTCGCTCACTGCTCCGCAGTTCGGTGGAAAAAAATCTAGATGAGAGTGCAAAAAATGTATCTTTAGTGACATGTTGCAACCAAGGCTTTTGTATGCCTTGAGGAGGTTTTCCACCAACAACCTGTAGTTGTCTGCCTTGTTGTTTCCGAGAAAATTTATTGCCACTAACTGGAAGGCTTTCCATGCCGTCTTTTCCTTGCCACGCAGTGCATGGTCAAATGCATCATCTTGAAGAAGTTCACGAATCTGAGGACCAACAAAGACACCTTCCTTTATCTTAGCTTCACTTAACCTTGGAAATTTTCCACGGAGGTACTTGAAAGCTGCTTGTGTTTTGTCAATGGCCATGACAAAGTTCTTCATCAGACCCAGCTTGATGTGTAAGGGTGGTAACAAAATCTTCCTTGATTCAACAAGTGGTGGATGCTGAACACTTTTCCTCCCAGGCTCCAATGACTGTCGGAGTGGCCAATCTTTCTTGATGTAGTGGGAATCTCTTGCACGACTATCCCATTCGCAGAGAAAACAGCAGTACTTTGTGTATCCAGTCTGCAGACCAAGCAAGAGAGCAACAACCTTCAAATCGCCACAAAGCTGCCACTGATGTTGGTCATAGTTTATGCACCTCAAAAGTTGTTTCATGTTGTCATAGGTTTCCTTCATATGGACTGCATGACCAACTGGAATTGATGGCAAAACATTGCCATTATGCAGCAAAACAGCTTTAAGACTCGTCTTCGATGAATCAATGAACAGTCTCCACTCTTCTGGATCGTGAACGATGTTGAGGGCTGCCATCACACCATCGATGTTGTTGCAGGCTACAAGATCACCTTCCATGAAGAAGAATGGGACAAGATCCTTTTGAAGGTCATGGAACATGGAAACCCTAACATCACCTGCCAGGAGATTCCACTGCTGTAGTCTGGAGCCCAACAGCTAGGCTAGAGTCAATCAACAATTTTAAGCATCTTTTTCGTTCTCAGTGACCCAGAATTAGTAAGTTTGACTACATTTATTTCAGAAGCATTTTGGCTGTAGAGCAGTGGAATCTGCTCGACACCAGGAGTAGTTATCTTGTCTGTATCAGATCCATTCTTTTTCAACTGGGGGAACAGATCTCTTCTACCCCTTTCCCTCATTCTACTCAAGAGGGTAGTACAGAAGAGAAGGCAAGATATCATGAGGATAATTCTGATTTCCAGACTTCCTTCACCTCTTCTGAGGAGTGTACTGATCTCTTCCTGTGACCCCAGATTTGATATCTCAGCAGGATGGCCAAATCTTGCTTCCAGACCCCCTAGTCCATACACTTGATGGCATGGTGTGACAGAATACATCCTTGTGTTCACACTGTACACACTATTGTAATGATCTTTGTAGAAAGTATCACTTGTAAGGTATCCTTTGAAAACTCATCAATTTGGTGGTCAGTATTGTCCTGGTAAAATATGTGTGGCAACACTGTATATGAAGTTACAAGATTCCCTTGTATGATGTTATTAACGCATGTTCCAAACCTCACAGCCGAGCCCAAGCAGAAGTCAGGTATGTCCTAAACAAAAGAAGGAATGTATGCTTGCCTTAATTTACATTTAAACAGTAAATAGAGTCATCAAGCAGGGAGGGAAAACAAAGGAAGTTCAAACTGGTGAATAAAAGCAGCGGGGAGTATCTTTTCACAGAGGCCTGCTCTACACTATAGGGTTAGGTTGACGTAAGCAACTAGCTGTGGAACTAGCTGTGGAAGTGTCTTCATTTAAATGTGGCTCCTGACAACATAAGAGCCTCTCTACTCTGATTTAGTACCACCACCTCCAGGAGTGGCATAGAGTCACAGCTGGTGTAATTAGGTCGACGAAGTGTCAGCGTAGACACTGTGTTGCTTATATTAACTGTTACTGGCTTTCAGGAGCTGTCTCACAATGCCCCACACTGGCAATACAAGTGCTCCTAGTGAAGATGTACACTGCCGACACAAGGAGCCAAAAGTTCACACACACAAGCAGTTGAATAATTGTGATGTCTGTATGTCGATGTAAGTTAGGTCAATATAATTTAGTAGTGTAAACATGGTTATACGCTCTTTTTCTTCTGGGTCTCAACTAGAAATGTTTTTCAAGAGGGAGACTGAAACTATAAAAAAGAGAGAGAAACACCTCAAGGCACCCCTCGCTCTCCATGCCCATGGCATTCTTCGCACCTGAAAAGACAAAAGAAAGCAGCAGTTGGACTTGGGGAGAGGAGTCCTGATCTGATGAGTTTGGTCAGTAATCTGCTGGAGCATGTGGTGAGAGAGTTTTCCTTGCAACTAAGATCATTTCTTAAGTAGGTACTAGTTAGTGTTTTATCTTTATTTTTCTTGTAATCATTTCTTTTATGCCTCATAGATCATAGGACTGGAAGGGACCTCAGGAGGTCATCAAGTCCAGTCCCCTGCACTCATGGCAGGACTAAGTATTATCTAGACCATTTCTGACAGTTGTTTGTCTAACCTGCTCTCAAAAATCTCCAGTGATGGAGATTTCACAACCTCTCTAGGCAATTTATTCCAGTACTGAACCACTCTGACAGGAAGTTTTTCCTAATGTTCAGCTGAAACCTCCTTTGCTGCAATTTAAGCCCATTGCTTCTTGTCCTATCCTCGGAGGTTAAGAAGAACAATTTTTCTCTCTCCTCCTTGTAACAACCTTTTATGTACTTGAAAGCTGTTATCATGTCCTGTTATCATGTCTTCTCTTCTCCAGACTAAGCAAACCCAATTTTTTCAATCTTCCCTCATAGGTCATGTTTTCTAGACCTTTAATCATGTTTGTTGCTCTTCTCTGGACTTTCTCCAATTTGACCACATCTTTCCTGAAATGCAACATCAAGAACTAGACACAGTACTCCAGTTGAGGCCTAATCAGCGCAGAGTAGAATGGAAGAATTACTTCTCATGTCTTACTCACAATAGTCCTGCTAATACATTATTTATACTCACTTAAAATCTATCTCTTTGTAGTTCATAAACTTGTTTTACTCTTTTATCTAATCCAGTATATTTATACTGAAGTGTCTGTGACTATTAAGGTAATAAGCTGGCATATTATTTCCTTAAAGGAATAATGGATTTAATATATTTGTACTGTCCATGAGAAGGCTGGACAGTACAGGACCTATATTTCTGGGGGAAGAGCTGGAACTGAGGGGGTGTTGTGGTCATCCTGCAATATAACCAAGGCTGGTGAGGGGCCAGGGTGTAACTGGGAGATTGCAATTACACACAGACACTCAGGGTGTGGCTTGCATGCTGGAAGGCTGTTTGTGAGCAGCCCAAATGGGAGCCACTACCAGCATGGCATTGTAATGCACCTAAGTTTACAGGGCAGGGTTGACACAGCCCCCACTGGTCTGAACTGTGCCCCAATATGTCACACATGGACTATAAGATTCTAACTGATTTAGAGATGTCTTGCTCATCAGAAGCGCAGCATTATCTGCTGGAAAATTGCTAATATAGTTCCTGTTTTTAAGAAAGGGGAAAAAATGATCCGGGAAACTACAGGCCTGTTAGTTTGACCTCAGTTGAATGCAAGGTCATGGAACAAATTTTGAAAGAGAAAGTAGTTAAGGACATAGAGGCAAATGGTAATTGGGATAAAATACAACATGGTGTTACAAAAGGGAGATTGTACCAGATCAACCTGATCTCCTTCTTTGAGAAGATAACTGATTTTTTTTTTTTATACAAAGGTAATGCAGTAGATCTAATCTATCTGTAATTCAGTAAGTAATTTGATACAGTTCTACGTGGGAAATTATTAGAGAAGATTGGGATTAATATGAGAATTGAAAGGTGGATAAGGAACTGGTTAAAGGGGAGACTACAACGGCTCACACTGAAAGGTGAACTGTCAGGCTGGAGGGAGGTTACTAGTGGAATTCCTCAGAGATTGGTCTTGGGACCAATCTTATTTAACATTTTTATTATTGATCTTGGCACAAAAAGTTGTGCTAATAAAATTTGTGGATGACACATGGAGGAGGACTGGAATATCCATACAAAATCTGGAAGACCTTAAAAACTGGAGTAATGGAAATGGGATGAAATTTAATAGTGCAAAGTGCAAGGTCATGCATGTAGGGACTAATTAACAAGAATTTTTGCTCTAAGCTCAGGATTTATCAGTCAGAAGTGACAGAAGAGGAGAAAGACCAGGGTTGATTATATTATTATTACTATGAGCCACCAATGTGATGCCTCTGTGAAAAAGGCTAATGCAGTCTTAGGTGAGGTATTTCCAGTTGAGATAGGGAAGTGTCCATTATACAAGGCACTGGTGAGACCTCATCTGGAATACTGTGTGCAGCTCTGGTCTCCCATGTTTAAGATGAATTCAAATTGGAACAGGTGCAGAGGAGGGCTACTAAGATGATCTGAGGAATGGAAAACCTGCTTTATGAGAGGAGACTCAAAGGGCTTGGCTTGTTTAGCCTAACCAAAAGAAGGCTGAGGGGAAATATGATTGCTCTCTACAAATACATCGGAGGGATAAATACCAGGGAGGGAGAGAAGTTATTTAAGTTAACCACCAGTGTGGACACAAGAACATATGGATATAAACTGGCCAGCAATAAGTTTAGGCTTGAAATTAGATGAAGTTTTCTAACCATCAGAAGAGTGAAGTTCTGGAATAGCCTTCCATGGGGAGCAGTGGGTGCAAAAAAACCCTAACTGGCTTCCATACTAAGCTTTATAAGTTTATGGAGGGGATGGTATGATGAGATGTCTATAATGGGATGTAGCTATGCTGCAGCTGCTAGCAGCAAATATCTCCAATGCCCAGTGATAGGATACTAGATGAGGAGGGCTCTGAGTTACTACAGAGAATTCTTTCCCAGGTGTCTGGCCAGTGGGTCTTGCCCACATGCTTAGGGTCTAACTGACGTTTTGGAGCATGAGCTTTTGTGGGTGAATACCCACTTCGTCAGATGCATATAAGGTGCCACAGGATTCTCTGCTGCTTTTACAGATCCAGACTAACACGGCTACCCCTCTGATACTAGGGTCTAACTGATTGCCATATTTGGGGTCAGGAAGGAATTTTCCCCTGGGTCAGATTGGCAGAGACGCCGGACGTTTTCACCTTTCTCTGCAGCTTAGAGCACAGGTCACTTGCAGGTTTAAAGCAATATAGATGGTGGATTCTCTGTAACTTGAAGTCTTTAAATCATGATTTGAGGACTTAATTAACCTAGCAAGTGTGTTCCCACAATTGTAGATGATTTTAAAACTTATCAGGAGCTGTTAAAGAGAATGTGTTAAGGACTGGAATGTGGGAAGTCAGACATAGCGATTGAAGCAGGAGTTGAGAGCTGGGAGTTGGAACCAAGGGTCGGAACCAGAGTCAGAGACCGAATGCTTGATCCCAGAGTCAAGCCAGAGCCAAAGTCAGGAATCAAAGCCAGAGGTCAGAACTGGAGTCAAAGGCTGAATGCCAGAGCCAAGCCTCAGACCAGAGTCAGAGCCAGGAATAGGAGCTGGGTTATCTGGAGTCAGGGAAGGCAGGAGCAAGGCTGGGTCTAAGGCAAGAGTAGAGCTGGAATAGGTCTGCCATAGGACAGGAGTGGAACTTGTACAAGGCAGGAGCAGAAGCTAATACAGCCACAGATGAATGCTTTGAGCAGCCATTGTACTACTGCTGCTGCTGGGCTTAACAGCTGGTCTGCTGATTCTTCCAGCCAATCAGGTGGGGCAGTCTACTACAGGTCAGCTGTGCTCGTTAGGTTGCCTGGGGGTTAAGCTAGTACATAACTAGGCTAGCTGCAAGTCATTACTCCTGACAGAATGGCAGTGATCATTTCCCTTGGAGTTTGTTCAGAAGAAAACATACACGCTATTTGATAATCTTCAATCAGATGCACAAAGTAGAATATCTCTTCCAATTATTGAGGGAATCCTTCAATTTACGGGCTACTCCAGCATCCACCATAGCAACCTCAGAGGACTGAATGCAAATATCAAGTCCCACCAAAGGGATTTGAATATTTCTATTTGCTTAATCTCTAGTGGTTACTGCAGTTAATGAAAGATCTAAGTGGGAGGTATTGCAGTCCCTTCTAAGAGAAAGAGACTCTCCAAAAATTGATCTTTTTGGTCAAAATGTTTTTTCTTCTGTCTCTCTTCAGGTTATAATTACAAATTATCTGGCTATGCTGGTGAAGTGTAATTATATTTAATGGGATAGAGCAACAAAATTCTTAGATAAACTACACCTCTATCCCGATATAATGTGACGAGATATAACACACATTCAGATATAACGTTGTAAAACAGCGCTGGGGCGGGGGAGGGGGAGTGCTGCTCACTCTGGCCGATCAAAGCAAGTTTGATATAATGCGGTTTCACCTATGACGTGGTAAGATTTTTTGGCTCCTGCGGACAGCATTATATCCTGGGGTAGAGGTGTACTTGCAGATCTGAAAGATGAATCTATTTGTTCATAGGGAAAACTCATTGCTAAGACCTCTTTACAAACAGCCCTGGATTCTGCTGACATGAGAGAGATCAATGGCTGTAGGGTTTACAAGGAGAAGAGGTTCATAGATATCTGATTTGGGACTTCCTGAGGAGGCCTAAACAACTGTGCAGGGCTTACCATTTGATGCAAAGGATCTCTTTAATTAAAAAAAATGGATGAAACATTGCACTCCTTGAAATACTCTCAATCTATACTTAGTTCCCAGATTTTAGGAGGAAGCATTCTAATCTTCAGTTTTATTCTAGATGGACATCTGAGCCGTCACTTGTTTGAATTTTTATCATCAGAAACAGTAGGATCAGATGAGAGAGAGGCTGAGATTCCAAAGAGAGAGAGCCCACCCTCACTATTTGGAAGCCAACTCTCTTAGTTTCAGAAACAGCAATTTTGATGTTTCAGTTGAGGATACCAGACTAGAATTTGCAGAGTTATACCTTCCTCCCTCCTTTTTGTTCCCACCTTTTTTCACCCAAGGAAGCCTAAACTGCAGTTACATCAGCATTAGGTCATCCAAGAGGGGTATACCATCCAATTTCATTCCACACCTTCCTGTGGCACCCCATGCTCCATGTCCCCTATTCAGGGACCAATCTCATATGAGTCAAATGTGGCAAGAAGTGTTCTCTGCTGGAGTTGAGCTCAATAGGGCCAATGCTGTTAGCTTTCAACAGAAAAGGATTTTATTCCGCCTATTCCAAAAAAGAAAGAGGATTGGTGTTCCATACTAGAACTGAGACTTCTAAATACTTATGTAGTGTGCACCAGCTTTTCCGTGGTGACTCTTGCATCTATCATACCCCTTCTAGATCCCATGGACTGGTGCAGTACCCTCAACTTGCAAGACACATACTTTCTTTATGCTGTTATATTCATTGCACAGGAAATTTCTTCACTTTGTGATATCACTCAGTCACTATCAGTTCAGAATCCTTCCATTTGGCTTTTTAGCTATACCTTGAGTATTCACAAAATACTTGTCAGTAGTAGCAGCAGTTTAGGATTAGGGTTAGGGACCTGGTGCCGAGCGTCTCCTCAGGCATCATGGCTCCGTCCTCCGGCACTGACATTGCAGTCGGCACTGGCTGAGAAAACCAAGTTGGCACTGACCATGCCGACTCAATCAACGTCACATCTGACAGCACCAATGAGAGCGCCCCCATCGGCGCTGACGGCACTGACATCAGAACTGCCACAGAAATTATTGCAACAGAGAGACTTGGCTATGTCATCAGCATGGCAGTCCCCACTACTCGGTACTGAGGGCTCTACCTGAAGTTATAGAAAAGATCCCCATACCTCTCATGGCGCGGTACACTTGTCCAGTGATGATGATGATGAATGTGCAGGAACCATGCCAGCTTTCTCGCGCATCACTCATCACAAAAGACTGACGACTAACTGGAGGCAGATGGGTCCTAAATACCCTTATTAACCAGTGGCCCAACCATGGTAACGGACACCATAAGCTGTATACACAGATGCCTTTCCCAATGCAATGGGCACATTGGGAATCCGGACATACCAGGGCCCCAGTCCAGGCCCACCCATGGCCAGAGGTGATGCTGAGGTTAGTCCCCACATCTCCACCCGCACCAACAGAGGCTTAGGAATGTTGGGAAAAACAGGCCCAGGTCTAACACTGGTACTTTAATCGGTTTAATGGCCGATATACCCGATTTAACGCTGTATCCGTTCACACGACGTCGTCATTAATATCGAGTGTAAACGGCCCTTAAAATCCAGATTTCGTGAAGCTCCTCCCGCATGATGAGGAGTAGCGCTAAAAAATTCGATATATACAACTCGATTAACGTCGTGTGGACGGAAATCGACAGTTATTGCCCTCGGCGGATCCCAGAGTGCAGCCACTGACCGCTCTGGAACACATTAGTGAAACTCGATGCAAGTGGGCAGTAAACAGAAAAAGCCCGCGAAACTTTGAAAGTTACATTTCTGCTTGCCAGCTGGACTCTGATAATCCAGGGTGGCAGATGCAGTCTGAAATCAAAAAGAGCCTCCAGCATAGACCGTACGCGAGAATACTGGTCTGATCGCTGTTATGGGAGACAAAATCGTATGGTATCAGCTGCCCGTTACAGAAACGAAAATGCCCAAAGCGTTTGAATAAAAAACCACGGATACACAGCGCTGCGTGGCAAGCGTGAACGGGAAGCCATGAGACTCAATGGACGCATTGAAGAATGGAGGGGGTACTGAGGAACTCCAGCTATCACACAGTCCACAAGCATCCTTGAAAATGTATTTGCATTCTTGGCTACCTACCAATGTCTGAGTTCAAACACAGTGTCTGGCGGGTTCAGGTGAAAGCTTCCGTCAGTTTATTCCCCCCACCACCACTGAAAAGAAAAGGGAAAGATTGCTGTGCCTAATGGCTTTGCCTCAATGCACCTACCGCGAAAAGGCGCCAAAGGGTTGGGGTCTCGTGCCTTCCAAAGGGAGGGTGGCTGTACCCAAGCACCACGGGGCAATGTTTTTCTGCCATTCAGTGCCACTGTGTCTCAACTGGAGTGGGAATATAGGGATAGCTGAGAAACAGCTCCCACAGTGCAACCGCTCCTGAAATCCGATGGTAGTTCTTTGGCCAGGCGAAACAACTCGATTTCGGAATCCCATGTGGACGCGCTAAAACCGTTTTATTATGATCTTGTTTATGTATATCGTTAAGCTAATTCCGATAATATCGTGCGATGAGACGTACCCACAGAACACCATCTGTCGAGACAGGCACATTCTCCTGCTCACAATCTCTCTCCTGGTATGAGAGCAATCATGCCAATGCTTAACTCTTCGTGGATGACTTCAAACAGGTCCAGGACTGTTCTGTCATTTGGCAAGCCATTCCCCAGTCCTACTGCTAAACCTCCAACGCACAATCATCAGGATCTAAACCTTCTGGCAATGATCCCGCTTTTCACAGGCCTTTGGGTGGCAGGGCAATCCTCGCACAGCCAACTGCCAATCTGAACATATTTTCACCAGACTGCACCCGCACCATCAGTAATCTTAGCTCAGAGAACCATCCATGCCAATCGCCCACATATCTTACACCAGCGACACACCTCACAGGACAACAGATCTAGCCAACCCATCACCGGTCTTCACGCTGCCAGTCCCACACAATGTCTTACTGCTATGATCATATTTGCCAGCTACATGCCCCTCTGTTATGTACTATTGGCAAACGGACAGTTCTTTCTACGGAAAGGATTAAAGGACCGAAATAGTATTAGGTAATGCACTATATACAATATAACCTGTAGGCGAGCACTTCAAACCTCCCTGGCCACACTATAGCAGACCTTAAGGTGCCATCCTGCAGCAAAAAACTCAGGACCAGACTTCAAATGAGAAACTGCTTGAGCTTCAGTCATCTGCAAATTTGACAATCATCAGCTCTGGACTAAACAAAGACTGTGAATGGCTTGCCAACTATAGAACCAGTTTCTCCTCTCTTGGTTTTCACACCTCAACTGCTAGAACAGGGCCTCACCCTCCCTGATTGAACTAACCTCGTTATCTCTAGCTTGCTTGCTAGCATATATATACCTGCTCCTGGAAATTTCCACCACATGCATCTGACGAAGTGGGTATTCACCCATGAAAGCTCATGCTCCAAAACCTCTGTAAGGCTATAAGGTGCCACAGGATTCTCTGCTGCTTTTACAGATAAATGAATGAAAATCCACTCTAATCCCTGTCCAACAACTGGATTTAATTAGGGCACATCTCAATGCCATAGAAACCAAGGCATCCCTGCCCCTGAACAGATTCACAACTCTGACCAACCTTATCTCAGAGCTAAGAGTAAGCCCCCAAATACCGGCTCGTCCTGTCCTGTAACGGCTAGGACACATGGCAGCCACGACATTCATGGTATGACACACAGGACTACATATGCACTAACTACAGGGCTGGCTGAGCTGAGTATACATACCCAGCAAGCACAGCTTGCACAAACGACTTACAGTACCACCTCATGTCTTGAACTCTCTACACTGGTGGATAAGACCAGAAAATGTATGCAAGGGCATCCCGTTCCAACAGGAACCCCCATCAATAATAATCATGACAGACGCCTCACAGGGGTGCCCATATGCACCTGCGCATGGTTCAGCCAAACTGTCTCTTGCAGAGTCTCAGTTACACATCAGTCTACTAGAACTATGCATGGTCCACAATGCCTGCAGACACTTCCTACTGCACATAAAGAACTAATCTATTCGCATCATGACTGACAACATTGCCTGCATGTTTTACATCAATAGACAAGGGGGTGCTCTAGCTCACTCATGTGCACCGAAGCCATGAAACCGCAGAATGGTACATACACTACAACGTAAACATTTCAACCTCCTACCTTGCTGGCTGTCAGAATGTGATGGTGGACACGCTAAGTGGGTACTTCTCTTGAGACCACAAATGGGAAACGAATGGGAGAGTCTTGCTCTCCATTTTCTGGCGGTGGGGCATTCCCCTCATCGACATGTTTGCATCCCCAATGAACATCAAATGTGCAGTGTTCTGCTGAAGAGTGAGGGTGGGATCCTTGTCACTGAGGGACGCCTTTCTCATCACGAGATGCACAACTCATGTACGCTTTCCTACCAGTTCCAATGATATCACACATGATACCCAAGATACAAACAGCCAAGGCCAAGGTTATCCTCATAGTCCTGGGGTGGCCCAGACAAGCATGGTACCCTTACCTGACGTGCATGGAGATATGTGCCCCTTGAACTCTCCCTCATTGTCCAGACTAGCTGTCTCAGAACAACAGTCACACTCTTCACCTGCGTCTGGAGAAACTCCACCTACAATCGTGGCTTCTACATGATTCCATGAACTAGTCTGCTTGGAACAAGTTAAACATGTGTTACTAAACAGCAGAAAAGTGACCAAAAGGTAATACTTACCTTAAAAAATGGAAGAGATTCTCCTCCTGGTGTCAAGAAAAACACGTGATGGCCTCCACAGCACCACTACCATTAGTGCTGGAATATCTACTGGAGCAGAAACGATCAGGTTTAGCAACAAGCTCGATATAAGTCCATCTTGTGGCCATTACTACATTCCATCTTGAGATTGACAGGAACTTGATCTTTGTGCACCCAATTACTTAACACTTCCTCACAGGTCTCCAAACATTTACTCAGAAGTTTGTGAACCTGGGACCTCAATCTGGTGTTGAAATGCCTCACCAGACCACCATTTGAACCCTTAGCCACCTGTTCCCTGCTGCATTTATGCATGAAAGTGTCCTTTCTGGTCACCATTACTTCTGCCAGAGAGGTGAATGAGATCATGGCACGCATGGCCGAACCTTCTTACATAATATTCTTTATGCTACCGGTCACGCTATGTCTGCACCCAAAATTCCTATAGAAAGTAATATCAACCTTCCATATGAACCAACCAGTCCATTTTCCCACATTCTATCCCAGGCCTCATGGCACTCCAATGGAGGCCATTTTGCATACATTGGACATTAGACAGGCGTTATTGTTTTACCTGGAAAGGACCAAACTGATCTGAAAATCTCCTAGACTTTTTGTTTCTATTATTATGCATTCAAAAAACTGCGCAATATCCACTCAGTGATTGTCTGAATGGATCTCCATATGCATTCAACAGTGCTGTCATATTCGGAACACGGATCCTCCTACGCATCTCAGAGTGCATTCTATATGATCTGTTTCTACCTCGATTGCGTTCCTCAACAATTTTCCAATAATAGAGATTTGTATGGCAGCCTCTTGGGCCTCTGTCCACACATTCGCTGAGCACTGTGCACTCACTCAAGACTCCAGAGCTGACACCATAGTTGGCCTAACCGTTCTTATCTCTACGACTCAAATGAACTTGAAGGCCCTCCTGCCTTCTGAGGAGCATTGCTGTACAGTCACCTGAAGTGGAGCATCCACAGGGACAGAACTCGAAGAAAAAGAGAAGGTTACTCACCTTGTGCAGTAACTGAGGCTCTTCGAGATGTGTGTCCCTCCAGGTGCTCCACTATCCATCCTTCTCCTCTCACTTTGGAGATTGCTGCTAGGACTCTATGGTAGAGAAGGAACTGGAAGGCTTGGGTCGTGTGTGTGCTAGATGCGGTGCCAACAGCACCACAGGACACCTACTGTGCATGCATGACCCAGGTGGACACTACCACCATAAATCTCTGATCGACGGCACCAGCACCTGAAGTGGAGCACCCACAAGGACACACTTGTAGAAGAACCTCAGTTTCTGCACAAACAGTATGCAAATTCATTCCCAGCTAAATACATCAGCGTTCTGACCAGTCATTCTTCAGTTACATACAGGGCAATGCCCGCACATTCTTAGTTCCAGCCTTGTCTCCCACAAATGTGAGTCTTGTACTGTCCAGCTATCTACAGAACAATGCAAGCTCGCAGAAAGTCCATCATTTCATCAAAGAAAAATGATAATGAACCAGCCTTGTTATCCAAAATGGTGTTTCCCACACACAGTAATCAAAACACATCGGTTAAGATAAAACAAAAGATAAGTTTACTAACTACAGACAGACAGAATTTAAGTGATTACAAGTGATGATGCAAAAAATTCAGGATTGGTTACAAAAGAAAATAAAAGGGTAAAACACAAGCTAACTTAACAAGCTAAATGAACTTAAAAACAAAAGGTGTTGCCTCACCATACGCTGCAGTAAATTTCACTGGATGGATCTCCTTTTCAGCCTGAGATCCCTCCCCCCAGTTCATTTCTTTGAGAGTTGTTCATGACATGAGCAGGGATGAAGGAGGAGAGAGATGAAGTGGAGGCCAGTGTGTCTCATTCTTATACCACTCTCCACTCCTTGAGTTTTATCCCCAGCTGAGTGGAGGTGAAGGTTGAATTGTCATTGAGAGGAAATGTAGATTTCTTCTTCACACCTTCCCATTATGGAGAATGACTGCTTAAGTAAGTGATAGCTCTTTAACACCTGGCTGGGTGTTAGTCTGTTCTTTGTTCTGAAAAACTGGTTTAGGCCTTCTTTTCTTAAACTTTAAGCATGTTACAGCAAGGCTGTACATAATAGAATCTTCTGACTTCACATACAGTGCTGATAACACATATTGTACCAGGACAATAATGTTCAGCAGATCATGAGTTTTCAAATGATACTTCACAAGGCATACTTTGTACAAAATTTATCATAGTCTTGTAAAAGTGGTGAACGTAATAGTATAGACCATCACTCATGCTTTATCGAGATTAAACATCTCTCCATCTGATGGCATGGAAAGTCTCTGGTTAACGTCAGCAGGTATGAAATGTTCAGCAGAGACGCAGAGAATCCTTTCAGAAAGCAGAAAACTCTCAACTAGAAAATCGTATTCGGTGGAAGTGTTTTTTCATAGGGATGAGGACCAGACAATGTGACACTCTTCAATCATCCATTCCAGTAATTCTGGACTATCTGGTTTATCTTTCAGCTTCATTATAATTTACTTGGCAGTGATTTTGGGCCTGTCATCTGCCCTGTTCAGATCTCTTCCCTAAGAATCTATTGCAGATGTTTCTGCCAGTAAGAAAGATACTAACTTCACGGGATTTGAACCTAATTCTTGCCTTTCTAGTGGAACCTCCATTTGAGCCTCTGTCCTCTTGTTCCCTTCATCATTTATCTATTAAAGCTGTATTTTTGGTGGTTATTCTTCTGCGTATAGAGGAAGTGAAATTCAGGCACTTATGTCACCCCCACACTCCTCATGGTTTTACATGCAGACATAGTGACTGAGCCCTCACCCTATATTTATTCCAACAGCGGATTCAGACTTTCATGTTAGTTGATATATTCAGTTTGCCTGTATTTTCTCCAACATGTCACTCATCTTCCTGTGAATCTAAACTTCGTACATTGGACGTTAAGAGGAGGCTGTTGTATTATAAGACCATTCAGAAGATCTCTTAGACTATTCATCACATGTGGCAGTACATCTAGAGGTAGACCAGTCGGATCTCTGCTCAAATCCTGTTTAAATGGCTTGTGGACAGTATTAGAATATCACATGATATTAAAAAAATGACTATTTCTAGTTCATGTTACCGTTCATTCCATGAGAGCCTAGGCTATGTTGGTGGCATGTTTCAGTAGAAAACTAATTGTGGAACTCTCTAGAGCAGTCACGTGGTTCTCAGTGCACATATTTACCAGTCATTACTCTCTGGTATCAGCATCAGGAGCTAATGCACAAGTTGGGAAAGCAGTTCTGCAATTTTTATTCAGATGAGTTCCTAGCTCCCACCGCTTGGAACCAAATTGTTAGCTAAACACCATGACCGAGATCCTCATACACAGAGACTTAAAGACAAAAAACACAATTACTTACCTTATAGTAACTGTCATTCTTTGAGATGTTTTCTGCATGTGGATCCCGTGACTCGCCATTCTCCCCACAACTCCCTGCATCCCTGCCACTCAGACTCTTAATCTGTATTCTGGGTGGTGAAGGAATTTACGGTAGAATCTATCCTTTATACTCTGGGGACAGAGTCCAAGGGTGTGAAAAATGCATATGTGATCCATAGTGGACAGAACTGATAAAACTGCCAAACTCCTGTGCAGAGGGCACATACACACTATGAGGGAGATCCACATTGACAGAACATCTCAAAGAACAATGGTTACTGTAAGGTAAATATCCGGTTTTTACAAGGGAGTAATCTCTCTTTACCACAGTGAATGAATCAGTGAAAAGGATTAGTTTTTGTTTCCTTTTTTTGTAGACAAAAGGACAAATTTAAACTCTTCTGTGTATGACATTACTTAGTACATCTGATTTCTCTAATGTACCCCAGAGAAGATAACGTACTTGAGGCAAATTTCATAAGCAGCTGCTGGTGTTGAAGAATAAATGTAGAAGAATTTACAGCTGACATTAGAAACACTCCCCATCATGCACTGATTTCAGGATTGAAGGATTTGCCAAGGTTATGGGCTATATTTTGTCTGTCATGAGCTTATAGAAGTGCTATGTATGTGATTGAAGAATAGGAGCAGAGTTCTGGGTGCAGGCATCAGGGTGAAGACAAGGATAATTAACTATAAATCTGTTTTTTAAAAAAACCAGACCCCAACCTTGTGTTTACTACATAAGATGCATGTTAATTTTAATGTATTCCTCTGATACAGGTTCCATACTTTCCAAAGGAGGTGGAGATACGAGCATTGATCGAAGGACAGTTCATGGCCAAGAGGATTCATGCTGAAAAGCTGGGATATAAAATCAGTAAGTGTGATTAGAAACAAACAAACAAACAAAAAAACAGCAGAGGCAATGGAATCTCAGACCAAGCACTAAAAGAGTGGTTCTGACTATAATGCAGATGATAAGGTTGTTATCTTGCCTGACAGGTATTGAAACTGATGTGAGTTTTGACTTAGGCTCTTGTTAAATGCCATTCTTGACTATGCAAAAAGGAGCCTGAGTCTAGCAGATGCTGATTTAATTGGGGGTGATGAGTCTCTCAGAATCAGGCTGTAGATTATTTCTTGAGGTATCCTGGATATTTCAATGTATTAGGCTTCACTAATAACTTTTAAACTAGAATTTTTGTTAAATGAGAGGAAGGATGGTTTTGTTGTAAAGACACTGGACTTGAGATTAATACATATGTGGTCAGTTCCTGGTTTTGCCATAAGAATTCCTGTGTGACTTTGAGCAAGTTACTTAGGCCTGGTCTACACTACCCGTTTAAATCGATTTAAAGAG
>NC_133770.1:16823953-16856217 GCF_003597395.2 Chelonoidis abingdonii | reverse complement strand
CTGGACAGAACTGATAAAACTGCCAAAACTCCTGTGCAAGGGCACATACACACTATGAGGAGATCCACATTGACAGAACATCTCAAGAACAATGGTTATGTAAGGTAATTATCCGGTTTTTACAAGGGAGTAATCTCTCTTTACCACAGTGAATGAATCAGTGAAAAGGATTAGGTTTTTGTTCTTTTTTTGTAGACAGGACAAATTAACTCTTCTGTGTTGACTACTAGTACATCTGATTCTCTAATGTTACCCCAGAGAAGATAACGTACTTGAGGCAAATTCATAAGCAGCTGCTGGTGTGAAGATAAATTAGAAGATTTACAGTGATTAGAACACTCCCATCATGCACGATTCAGGATTGAAGGATTTGCCAAGGTTATGGCTATATTTGTCTTTATGGTATATATAGTGCTATGTATGTGATTGAAGAATAGGAGCAGAGTTCTGGTGCAGGCATACAGGTGAGACAAGGATAATATATAATCTGTTTTTTAAAAAACCAGCCCCACCTTGTGTTACTACATAAGATGCATGTTAATTTTAATGTATTCCTCTGATACAGTTCCATACTTTCAAGAGGTGAGATACGAATTGATCGAAGACAGTTCATGGCGAAGAGGATCATGCTGAAAAGCTGGGATATAAATCAGTAATGTGATTAGAAACAACAAACGAACAAAAAACAGCAGAGGCAATGGAATCTCAGACCAAGCACTAAAAGAGTGGTTCTGACTATAATGCAGATGATAAGGTTGTTATCTTGCCTGACAGGTATTGAAATGATGTGAGTTTTGACTTAGGCTCTTGTTAATGCCATCTCTGACTATCAAGAAAGAGCCTGAGTCTAGCAGATGCTGATTATTGGGGTGATGAGTCTCTCAGAATCAGGCTGTAGATTATTTCTTGAGTATCCTGGATATTTCAATGTATGAAGCTTCACTAATAACTTTTAAACTAGAATTTTGTTAAATGAGAGAAGGATGGTTTGTAGAAGACACTGGACTTGAAGATTAATACATATGTGTCAGTTCCTGGTTTTGCCATAAGAATTCCTGTGTGACTTTGAGCAAGTTACTTAGCCCTGTCTACACTACCCGTTTAAATCGATTAAGAGTGTAAATCGATTTAACACTGTACCCGTCCACACTACAAGCCCTTTATATCGATATAAAGGCTCTTTAAATCGATTTCTGTACTCCTCCCGATAGAGAGGAGTAGCGCTAAATTCGATTTACATTATGGATTACGTTAGTGTGGACGGAAATCGACGTATTGCCTTGGCGGTATCCCACAGTGCACCACTGACCGCTCTGGACAGCAATCTGAACTCGATGCAGGGGCAGTAAACAGGAAAAGCCCCGTAAACTTTGAATTACATTTCCTGTTTGCCCAGCTTGAGCTCTGATCAGCATGGGTGGCGATGCGTCTCAAATCCAAAAAGAGCTCCAGCATGGACTGTACGGGAGATACTGGATTGATTGCTGTATGGGGAACAATCTGTTGTATCGAGCTCCATTACAGAACACGAAATGCCAAAGCGTTGAAAAAATCTCCAGGATAACGACGCTGCGTGGCAAGCGTAACGGAAGCCAGAGACTCAAATGGACGCTCATGGATGGAGGGGGTACTGAGGATCCAGCTATCCACAGTCCACAGCAGTCTTGATTAAAGTATTTGCATTTTGCTGAGCCCCAATGTCTGTAGGTTCAAACACAGTGTCTGGCGTGGTTCATGAATAGCTCCTCAGTTTCTCTCCCCCACCCCAATGAAAGAAAAGGGAAAGAAATCATTTCTGACTTCTTTATGTCACCCTGGTGTACTGAATGCTGCTGTAGACGCGATGCTGCAGCAGTGAAGAGCAGTATCCGCTCCTCTCCTCTCCCCCTCCCTGATGGTAGACGGTGCATAGGCTAGTAACCGTTCCTCATAATATCTAACATGTTGACATGAGGGCATCATTCCTGGTTTACTCTCATAGATAGACAGAATGGCTAATAACTAGCTTCATCGAGCAAACTGGGGCTTCAGCCCCTCCCTTTCCTTGTAAAGAAAAGATCTATACTGCCTGGACGTCATAGCAGCAGCTGCTGTGCTCCTCTCCCCCACACTGCTTAATGTCCTGCCTGGCTATTCATCGCGCCGGGGCTGCTCCCCTCATTTATGTCACTAATCAGTGTTTCTTATCCTGCAATTCTTTAATTACTTCATGACACAAATGGCAGGACACTGCCACGGTAGCCCAGGAAGGTGGGGGAGAAGGGAAGCAACGGGTGGGGTCTGTTGCAGGGGCACCCCTGTGAATACTGACATGGAGCAGCTGTGCTCTCGTAACACGTCCTCTAATACACTGCCTTATTCTAGCAGGACTGACTCTATTTTTGAACATAAGGGAGGGATGACTCGGAGATCATCCCATTTTGCTTTTGCGTTGCGCCCCCGGCCGATTTCAGCCGGGCATGAGACAGTACATGAGGGGGAGAGATAACCGTCTATTCATTGCCAGTTTACTCCGCAGTAGACAGTACAGAACATTGGTAACCGTCTCTGCTATCATGCAAAGCAAGTGAATGCCGCTGTGTAGTGCTGGAGTATGCCTTCTGTGCGCGGCATCCAGTACACATACGGTGCCGGAAAAACAAAAGCTGAACGTCTCTATGGTTGCCGTGCTATGGCGTCTGCCAGGCATCCAGGGAAAAACGGCGCGAAAGAGATTGTCGCTGATGTTTTCGAGAGGAAGTGACTGACGACATTTACCCAGAACCACCTGCGGCAATAATGATTCAACCAGAATTCCAAGGGGCGGCGGGAGACTGCGGGAACTATGGGATATGCTACGGAAGAGCTACCCATAATGCAACGCTTCACAAATCGACGTTAGCCTCGGCATGGACGCACAAGCCGAATTACTGTGCTATGTGGCCGCATGAAATCGAATTTAATATCATTTTATAAACTGATTTTAGCTAATTCCGATATTATCCGTAGTGTAGACGTGCCTAGTCTGTCTGGCCTCGGTTCCCCATCTGCCAACTAGAGTAATGATATTTCCTTTCTTTCACATTTGTCAGTCTTGTCTATTTAAACAAGTTAACTCTTTGGGCAGGAACATTCTCTTACTTTATGTTTGTACAGCATTTAAGCACAATGAAGTACCAATCCTGGCAAGTATTGTGTATGTAATAATAAATGGTAAATTTTAGGAAAGCGTAAATACATTAAAAATCATTATTGCTTAGTTTTTGCCTGTTGTTTTTCTGCCATAGTTTGTTCTTGGAGTTGCATTATTCTTTCAACAGTACTGTTTTATTTAAAACTAAATAATTAAAAGTTTCACCTCAGTTTATCCCTTGATATCGGTACAATTGTGAAACAGAGTGGCTCAGGTATGGGCCGTGTATTTTTGCTTGGCAGGTCAAGTTAAAGATTTATATATAAATAAAGGTCACATTTGAGATAGGTGAAGAAGCTAGTGGTAGGATCCACATTTAAAAAGGGGCGATGCTGCAGTAGGTGATGGGGATGGGGATGTCATTAACAGTTGTTAAGGGTTATGTTCTTTCACCTGCAAAGGCTTACAAGCAGAGAAATTGACACCTGACAGACCAATCAGGAAACCGGATTTTTTCAAATCTCAAGGGAGAAAGTTTTGGGTGTGTGTTTTTTGTTGCTCTGTCTGTTGCTCTCTTGGCTCTGGAAGTGATCTCTCTATCTTCAGCTTTCTAATCTTCTGTTTCCAGTTGTGAGTCAAAAGGTAGAAGACAATAGGTTATATTGTTGTATTTACATGTGTTGTAGTTGCTGAATTTAAATTGTATTTCTTTTTGGATAAGGCTGTTTTATTCATTTTTTTTTAAGCCAATAACCCTGTATATTGTTCACCTTGAATACAGAGAACCATTTTATGTCTTTTTCTTTCTTTTTATATAAAGCTTTCTTTTAAAACTGTTGGATTTTTTTTTAGTTGGGGCTCAAGGGGATTGAGTCTGCAGTCACCAGGGAATTGATGGGAGGAAGAAGACAGGGGGGAAGAAAATCTCTTTGTGTTAGATTACAAAGCTTTGCATTTGCGAGGACTCTGAGTGAGGTGAGAGAAACCTGATCTCTTGGTTTTGCTTTCAAGGAATTGAAACAGGGTGATCTTCCAGGGTCATCCAGGGAGGGTTATTTCCTTTGTTGTAAGACTCAGGGCATCAGTCTTGGGTCCCTCGGGAAGGTTTGTGGGGAGACCAGGGTGAAGCCAGGCACTGGAATTCCTGGCTGGTGGGCAGCGCTATCAGATCTTAAGCTGGTAATTAAGCTTGGAGGTTTCATGCAGGCACCCACATTTTGGACGCTAAGGTTCAGAATTGGGACTTATGCTTTATGACAGGAGGCATGTCTGATGCCACCAGCTTCAATATTAACATAACAGACTCTCTCCCTAAATTAAGGTGTAACATAAGTCATCATCACCCCTGTCAGGCAAAAATGGGCCTTTACCATTCTCTAATGGTCAATAGACTTTGGGCTATTTTACACATGTTGGGGAAACATGATGTACGAAGAACACCTGCCTCCAAGCCCTTCCCACCAGATCTGACATTCAACTCTAAGAACTTTTCACAAAAACATCTCTGCTGATATCTTCCATTGTTGTATTCAGTGCAATTGTAGCTGTGTTGGTCCCAGGATATTATAGAGACAAGGTGGGTGAGGTAATAGCTTTCATTGGACCAACTTCTGTTGGTTGTCTTGTCTCCCTCTCATCAACAGAAGTTGGTCCAATAAAAGATATTACCTCACCCACCTTGTCTCAGTCAATATCGGCTGTTATGAATTTAGATCTGCCCCACCCTTGCCCTTGAACCTTGGATTGCAATCACAGTCCTCCTGCTGAGGCAGACTGGATTGGCCCCTGGTCAGACCCTACAAATGTTGCTCTTCAGTTATCTAGAGGGGTAGCTGCTGAGCTACAGAAAGCATCCCCTTTGGCAACACTGAATTGAAAAGCTGGATCTAGAAAAAAAAAAACCTGGGTCTCCTGCACTGCAGTACTGCTCCTCCATTAGTCTGGCCTTTTTTTTGATGATTTAACATCCCATAACTTCTGTGTTAAAGCAATACTTTAGCTTTTTACAACATAACTCTCTCCAGATGAATATACTCCAACATACATGTTATACTGTGTTGTTATCACTTGTGCTGAGGCAGCACCTATATGCCTCAGTCAGGGATCAGGACTCCATTATGCTAGGCACTGTCTGTGTCAACCCAAACATTCCAAAATTATAAATCAAGTCCCCAAAAGTAATGAGATTGGCTTAAAAATAATAAGATATATGCTTCTTTTTTATGTACCTGTGGGGTACACTTGGGGCATGTTTTCAAGCTGTTCTCCACAGCCGTGAGGACTAAAACCTTTTTCGAAAAATGAAAGCTGAGATTTTTATGTTAGCATGTGACTCTAGGAACTGGAGCTTCAAGAAGAACATCAAATATCATGAAACTCATGAAAAAAATCACAAAATTTGACAATACTGCTTTGTAAATACAATAAAAAAGATGCTGTGTAGTGGAGACAACACACCTGCTTATGTGTGGAAACATTAAAATACATTGTTTTTTAAATGTCCATGTATACCTCATTCTTGAAATGACTATTTATAAATCTGAGTGTGACACTGTCCCTTGAATTGTATCTTCCCAACAGATGCTATGGAACATTTTGATTGTTTTGTTGCATCAAGATAAACTTTAATCTATGTAATAACTAAAAGATGAGTTTAAAAAGAACTGCTTGCCCTTATTGCTAATTTTACGCATTTCCTGCTTTTTTCCTCAGTGCTGTTATTTATTTAAATGTGATGCTCTATTTCTGTAGTGATGGCATTCTTTCAACTTTTTTTTTTTTTGTAAAACAGTTCTGAAATGGGAAAAAATACAGCATGTTTTATGGTACAGATATGATCATAGTACTATAAATATGTTTAGTTCCCTTGCATACAAGATACTCTTTATCTTGTTTATTTTGGTAGCTGTCAGTTTTTATTCTTGTAGTGATTCTTGATGAGGTATTTAAAAGTCTGTTTATCTTTTGGAAGAGGTATATAACTAGAGTCACTTGTGTTCCTTAAATATAGCATCCCATAGCACATTTAGGCCTTGTGTACATGGGTGATTTGCCCAGATTCCAGGAATTGAGTTGATTTACATCCACTGCTGTAGTTGCATCAGTGCAAACTGCAGCTTTCCTTAATCTACATTTTTGCACAGGTGCGGCTACAATGGTAATTTCTGCTAATTCCCAGAATTGGGACAAATTCCTCAATTTAAACAAGGCCTTAGGAGGAGATAGGATTGACATGATCTACCACAATATACACCTCTATATGGTGTTTCGAAATGTATAGGGACCAATTCTCGGTGGTACAAATGAATCAGAAATCTGGTTTAGCTGGCTACCTGAGAATTTCTCCATCCAGCTCCAGAATATGGGAGTCACAAAGAGTATGTAAAACCATTTTTGTATGCCGACCTTCCCTGCCTCTCAGATCCTGTCTCAGGTGCAGCTTGGTTGGACCCAAGAATCTGGGCCATAATTTTAAATGTAATGGAAGATGGATAAGCCAGAAAAGATAAACCCGAAAACCTTGGAGTTTGAAGGAAACTTTAAGGATATTTCCTGTCTGCTAGAGTTCATGGATGAGTAACATAAACAATATAAACATTGGATAATCTATTATAACTTAATTTCATTTTATGAATTAATTTAGCAACTTTATAGGAAAACTGAAAATCTCTTTTCTTTCTAGAAACTGGTTCTGTAGTAGAAAAAACATAGCGACACTGAGAAATCATAGTTTGTTTATTTAGTTGTGTTTCCAGTTGCACCTATCTAAAACTCTAGGTGCATTCCATACTTAAAAAAAAAAAAAAATCTTCGGCAAAAGTCTAACTGCAACAATCTTAAAACAACCTTGTACTTACCATGTGTATATGTTCATGTGTGCACATGTACAGATCTCTGTATACAATTTGGTTATGTACCAGGAGAGGGCGGTAGATTCCATCTCATGATTTTTTTTTTAACTGAAACCAAGATACATATTTTTTGTCTCAACCCTGTTTTTAAAACTGATAAAGTCACCAGATGATACTTGTGAGAAAAGTTAGACCTTGTATAAATCATGATTTAAAGGCTTTAATGTGTTTGTCATTGTGTTACAGTTGTTTCAATTGTTTTCAATCAGATTTCAAGGGAAATGATTGAGCAACACCCTATATCCTGTTATGATTATTTACTTGATGGGTCGGTAGAGTGTTGCCAACCCGGAACAAACAAATGAAACTTGCCCTGCTCCTGTTCTTTATATCCTCTAATTCAGTGATCTGCAGAGATAAGGAGAAGGCTTTGTGTTCCTTTTTTTCTCTGGGTTTTGATTGTACTAGAAATAGGGTGACCAGAGAGCAAATGTGAAAAATCGAGACAGGAGGTGCGGGGCAATAGGAGCCCGTATAAGAAAAAGACTAAAAAATCGGGACATCTGGTCACTCTAACTAGAAAAGGCTTCTGTTTTGTCACTTCTCTATTTTTATGGCCATACCCTCTGAAATTTAATTTCTGCTCAACAGTTAGCAGTTCAGAGATCAGATCCTAGAGCTGTCTGATGTATAGATTGTGGACCTGTTGTGATAAAGCCCTGCACCTCTTATATGTCCTCTGAAACCAAAACCCATGGCGCCTTTATAGTGAAAGTTATGTATATGTAGCCTCCTGACACAGATGATCACAGCTGCTTTAAAAGTGTCAGTAGGTTCAAACTGATCAGGCAATCTGTACTATACTTGATTACCCTCTTAGAAGCTTATCCTGTTCCCATGGAAGTCAATTATAAAACTTACATTAACATCAATAGAAGCAGGATAAGACTTTTACTTTGGCTGGGGAACTTACATGTTAGGGAGCCCCAATCAGGGTTTTTATCCTGGTTTGGGGGAATCCAGTGTTAGTGACAGTGTCACTAGCTACAAAATAAGTAATCTAGGGAGTGAACCCTATGCCTGCCTGTCATAAGCATAATTCCTAATTCTGAACCTTAGAGTCCAAAATGTGGGTGCCTGCATGAAACCTCCAAGCTTAATTACCAGCTTGGATCTGATAGCGCTGCCACCAGCCAAAAATTTCCAGTGTTTGGCTCACTCTGGTCTCCCCAAAACCTTCCCTGGGGGACCCCAAGACTCAGATGCCCTGAGTCTTACCACAAAGGGAAATAACCCCCCTCCCCTTGTCTTCTCTTTACTTCCTCCCCAGGCTTCCCCTCCGTGGGTTATCCTGGAAGATTACTGTACTTAAACTCCTTGAATTACAAAACAGAGAGGGCAATTTACCTTCCCCCCTCCTTCTTTTTCCCCCTCCCAGTCTTTCCCTGAGAGAGACCGTAATCCTGGCACAGGGATTTCTATCCCCTAGAGCCTCACTTAGAAAAGAAAATCCAACAGGTTTTAAAAAGAAAAGCTTTATATAAAAAGAAAGAAAAGACATAAAAATGGTCTCTGTATCAAGTTAACAATACACAGGATCAATTGCTTAAAAGAAAAATATGAATAAACAGCCTTATTAAAAAAGAAATACAATTTAAACATCCCAGCAACTGCACACAGGTAAATACAAAAAAAAAACAATAAAAGCCTATTGTTTTTCTACCTTTGTACTCACAACTTGGAAACTGAAGATTAGAAGCTTGAAGATAGAAAAATCCCTCTCATAGTCGAGAGACAGACAGGAGACACAGACAAAGGGACACACGGCCAAACATTCCCTCCCTGAGCTTTTAAAAATCTTGTTTCCTGATTGGTCCTCTGGTCAGGTGTTTGGTTCCCTTTGTTAACCCTTTACAGGTGAAAGAAACATTAACCCTTAGCTATCTGTTTATGACATGCCAGTGTTAGTGATAGTGTCACTAGCTACAAAATAAGTAATCTAGGGAGTGAACCCTATGCCTGCCCCCAGCTGAGTCAAGTATATTTTGGACATTGAAGGAAAACTGTACACGTGGCAGGGAGGGTTGGGGAGTTACTGTGAAGTTGACAGACCCAATCAGTATAATAACTTATGTGTATTCAGAAGTGCCCATCAGTGACTATATAATGGTGTAGCTTTCTGACATTGCGCTAGTGTGATGATTAGTTTAAGTTTTTAGGAGTCTGATTTTCGCTATCTGTCATCCAAAGAATAATGGAGATGGATATAATGTTCTGAGCTTTATATGCTCAAACATTTATGTTAAAACCCTTTATCTGCATTTATTATATATTACATTGTCCCCTGAATGTGGAAATCCATTGCTTATGTTACCCTATTAACTGTGTGAACAGTACACTTGCATGCTTAAATATTGATGGCTGTGGTACCAGACATGCCCACTTTTTTGCTCCTTTGCTAAGAACATGGTAGGTTTTGTTTTCTAAAGTCCCATGTGTTAATAGTATTTCAAGTGTGTGAAAGTGCATTTCTTCTAATTGAGTTAAGATGTTAGTCACATCTTTATAAAAACTGCAATCCCAAGATACTAGTTATAAAAAAATGAGAGAGTGCCAGGCTAGGCTTTTTCTAGGGCAGGGGTCAGCAATCTTTCAGAAGTGGTGTGCCGAGTCTTTGTTTATTGACTGTAATTTAAGGTTTGGCGTGCCAGTACAGGTCCGTCGCATCTTACGCTGGGGTTACATTCCACAGTCAGTGTGTAAAGTGAAAATTGCATATAGTCAAAATGACATTGAATGTAATGGCGGGCAGAAACACCCGCACTACAGGTACACTATTAAAATTATTTTTCTTTTTTTTTTGTTTTTACTGACCCCGTAAAGCTGAAATCGTGCATGTTAAATGTGCGTAAAATGCAACAGACCTGTAATACATTTTAACCTTTTTAGAAGGGCTCTTTGTGTGTCTATCATATATAACTAAGCTATTGTTGTATGTAATTTAAGAAGCTACATTTAAAATTAAATTAAAATGCAGAGCCCCCCCGGACCGGTGGCCAGGACCCAGCTAGTGTGAGTGCCACTGACAATCAGCTTGTGTGCCGCCTTCTGCACATGTGCCATAGGTTGTCTACCCCTGTTCAAGGGTTTAACCTCGCCATTGTTGTCACAGCAATGAGATTGAGACCCTATATTTAAAAAGAAACCAAAGCAGAGATCAGTGTGAGGGCAAACTCCAGTGCATCTAGTAGAATTTCCCTCCTTTCTTCAGATACTCTTTTACTCTCTACTTGGTTTTTCTTGGTGCAAAACTGCTGAAAAAATGCTGAGCAAATGGACCAAATGGATCCATCTTCCCTCCCAGCAGTTAGGAGGGAAACGGGGGGAAAAGATACTATACTGGAGTTCGAGAGGTTCACAAAATATTCCTGGTGGAGATTTGACATTTGGGCATATAATTCTTTGTGTCATATTGCTGTGTCATTAAGTCCCAACAGTGTGACATTTTGGTGCACACATTATGATGTAATGTCAGTCCATTTGATGATGAGGTGACTCCTTGGCTCTGCAAAGCTAGAGACCACTAGTCCTAGGGGCATTCATCTCACAATTTTTCCCTCAGCCCATAAAACAGAATTTCTTCCTAATGGTTCAGCATATCATGTTTCAGAGTGGTAGCCATGTTAGTCTGTATCAGCAAAAACGAGGAATCCTTGTGGCATCTTAGAAACTAAAAAATGTATTTGGGCATAAGCTTTCATGGGCTAACACCCACTTCAGCGTGAGTTATTGGTAACTTCCAGTGGCTTCTGTGTTTACCTATGGTTACCATCATTTGTTTTGCTTATAGTAACCAGTATCTAACTTCTGCTTGATAAATTATCACAAGCTTTTGGGAAACCTTAATGCCTAAAGGTACTATATTGAAAGCTTATTCTATCAACTTTACATTCATTTCTGAAGAATCTTGCTACTTGAACTGTAATTACGTTACATCTTCCTTCCTAACTGAAAAAAGGAACTTTGTGAAGGAGCCATTTTGTAGCTGCATACAGATTAAATTGACGTTTTTGCCCTGAAGGATTTAAATTTCTTAAAGAAAATCAATACTAAAATGTTGTGTTGGCTGCTTGCTTGTTTCTTGCTGTTTCTCAGAGTTCTGATGTTGTTTCAGCAGCTTGAGTGCGGGAGGCTCCTGTGTCTGAGGCCCGCTGCTTCATGAAGCAAATGAAAACAGCTTAAAAAAATGCAATGCTCTTAACAGCAACAAAAACCTCTATTTAACTACCACATGTGCAGTGCAAGCTTCCTACAATGCCCCTTGCCAATACACCTCAACCTTTCTCTGTGGGAAGAGGATTATTAGCTTTAGAGCTGAGAGAGGTTAGTTTTACCTTCATATTAATTAAAGGCATGATTCTGTTCCCACTGAAGTCAATGTCAAAACTCCACAGGGTCCCAAATCCTTATCCTTTCTGATGAAACTGTCCACAAGAGTCCCAGTTGTGATGTGGGGATCAGCTTTTCAGCATTCCTCATCTTATGTCACAAGTACAGATAGCAATGACTTCTAGTCATGATTGACCAGGGCTTGGATTTGAACTAGTGACCTGGATGTGAAAGGTTTGTTAGCTGAGCCATCTAGTCCACCCAAAGAGCTGCTTTTTCATCTGGCAGAGGGAAGTAACAGAATCAGTTTAATTTTTTTTAAAGCACTTACAGATAAAATGCCTCCAAAGAAAGTGACCTAATGTGTTATAAGGAAGCAGCCTACGTGCACTAGAATTTTTTGCATGCATTGTCTTGCTTGGAATTTTGTTGTTGTTATTCCCTTGTTATCATCAGAAAGGAAACACAGCTAAGACAGAAAACCTGAACACTTAAAGAGATTGGAAATTGCATTATCTGCCTTTCTTTTGACAATAGATAAGATCCTGTCATTGTCTGAACAGTTGCTTTAATGTTTAGTCAGCATAATGCCAAGTATTTAAATAATGTGATTCTTGTGCCCAGATAATTTTTTATTCTGTTTCGGTGGAGATACTATTCACATAGCCTCCTAAAAACTGGTCAGGCTATCAGTGTACTATGTTTGCTAGGAAGCTGCATGGAATCATAGAAATTAAAAATGTTAAAAATTTATTAGGTTATCTAATGCATCCTCTATCAGTTAGGGAATGTTTCCTCCAATATATTTTCTAGTACTTTTTCCAGTCAAGTTTTAACTGACTCTGGTGAGGTAGCTCCTATTCCTTGTTTTGCAAAGCCATTCCACAGCATAAAATATTTCACTGTTAGGAAGCTTTCCCTGATATCCTTGTATTTTCTTATCTAGTTTAAATCCATTATTTCTAGTTAAACTTCTTCATATCACTGTAAATACCTCCCCTTTTTTGATGCTTGTAGCTTTCATAAAATACTACAGTTATTATAGTTGTTACTTGGCTAAGCTGTACATATTTTCTACTTTAAACTTTCCTCCTATGTCCCTCCATTTTTCTATTTTGGTTGTTCACAATGTGAAGGAAAAGATTGGACTCCAGTCAGCTCCCCAAGCGATTCTCCTGTTCTTCTAATTGTCACAAACAGGTCAGAGTTAATTCTCCATTTACTTGTCTCAGGTGTCCTGGCTTTTCTTATACACTTGTCATTATATGTCACTTTTCATTTATGGATCTCAAAGTGCTTTACAACTGCATCAGCCCAGGTTTAGCCCAATAGAATGTCTTTCTATAATGACAGGGAATCATACCCCTCCCTCCATGTGCTGTATTTCCTTACGTATAAACTGGAATTTAGATGAATTTGTGGTTTTGTTCCCTGAGATTGGGATGCAGTTTATAGAATCGTAGAATTGTGGGGCTGGAAGGGACCTTGAGAGGTCATCTAGCCCAGCTACCTGTGCTGACATAGGACCAAGTAAACCTAGACCATCCCTGACAGGCATTAGTCTAACCTGTTCTTAATAACCTCCAGTAATGGAGTTTACACAACCTTTTATGAGAACCTGTTCTAATACTTAACTGTTACACTTAGAAAGTTTTTCCTAATATCTAACCTAAATCTCCCTTGCTGCAGATTAAGCTCATTACTATTTGTCCTACTTTCAGTGGACATGGAGAATGACTGATCACTTCCTCTTTGTAACAACCCTTAACATATATGAAAGGCTATTATCAGGTATCCCCTGCCCCAATCTTTTTTCTCAAGACTAGTTTTGCCCAGTTCTTTTTAACCTTTCCTCGTAGATCAAGTTTTCTAAGCCTTTTGTTGTTTTTGTGGCTTTCCTATGGATTCCATTGACTTTTTGTCCACATCTGTCTTAAAGTGTGTTGTCCAGAACTAGAAACAATACTCCAGCTGAGGCCTCACCAATGCCATGTATAATAGGACAATTACCTCCCATGTCTTACATTCGATACTCATGTAAATCCAACACAGAATATTAGCCATTTTCACAACTGCATCACACTGTTGATTCATATTTAACTTGTGATCCACCATAACCCTCAGATCCTTTTCACCAATACCCCTGCCTAGCCAGTTTTTCCTCATTTCCTAGTTGTGAATTTAATTTTTAGTTTCTAAATGTAAGTATTTTGCATTTGTTAATAAGGTCCACTCACGGCAAGTGGAGTCTCTTTGTGGCTCCTGTAGGGATCAGCTGTCACCAGGTCTCGTACCCTCCTCTGTCCTCTTGCTCTCTGGGACTCAGCACACTCCATCTTTGTGTCTTGATCCTTCATCCAGGTTACCATAGTCCTTCCGTTACAGGGGTACCAAAGTCCTATTGGATAACTGTCCTAGGCAGTCTTCTGCTCCGTTGGCTGGTCTGTGCCATCTCCCTAATGGCTGATAGGGGTACCTGTGCCCACATACTACTCTGAGTTCCAGCCCAGGGACCCAAAAAGAGGTGTAAAAGAATATCTTATTCTAGGAAACTTGGGAGCCCCTACTGAACTTCATACATCTGGTCCTGTCCAAGGAGTTAGTGCATCCATGTAAAAAATTTGGCATCCATGTAAAAAACATTGTGCTTAATAAAATCATTTCAAGAAATTTGGAAGGCTGCAGTTAAGTTGAAGAAGAGAAGAGTGTGTGTATGTGTGCACGCACACACAAGGGGAATATTTCTAATTATTTTATAGTTGATAGTTTGTCCGGGATAAATCAGTTTTTAGAGGATACATATGGTGCAAATAAACTGATAAATGCATTTGTCAATCTTTAGCTGAGTATGTCACTACATCGTGCTTTAACTCTTCTTCCCATTCCATCTCGATATAGGCTCATCAACTGTGTTGGTTCTTGTAAAATGAAAACTGTATTTGGAAGGTGCCTTATTATGTTGGATCAGCTTCTAAGTAGAGCCTAGCTGTGCAAATCAGCTAGCTTTTCGACAAGATATAACTATATATAGTTTTACTTATTTACTTTACAGACGCTCCCCGACTTTCGGAAGCGTTCCGTTCTGGAACACCTTGTGTAACTCAAATTTTGCACAAGTCAGAAATGTATACCTGACCATTATGCAAAAAAACCTAAAACAAAAAAAACCCTCCTATTTCTAGCTTATGGAATTTTTTCCATAAGTGCGGATTTATGTAAGTCAGGTTTGCGTAACCCGGGGGGCATCAGTATTGCATTCAGGATAAACTAAAAGAGGAACAATTGCATGGGGATCATAGTGTATTGAAGTCTATCAGAAAACCTGTGTTTGTTACACATGGATATTTGGTGGTGTCTTTCTTTTTATAAATTAATATTAAACATAATTAAAGATTCTAAATAATTAGAACCTGAATCCACAACAGAGCAAGGATCAAGAGCTTTCTTTTTTTTAAAAAAAAACAACTTAGTATAGATCTGTTGTTGACCAGTGTAGATCCAAATCCTTTAATCAGTCTCGATCTAGCTAGACAGCCACCCATGGATCCAGGGTGAGAACCTGGATTCAGATTTGACAGTCAACATGGTTGTAAAAAAGGGATCAAGTTACCTAAGATCTAACAAACATGAGGATCTGACACCTTCGATTGTTATCAGTCACTTTTCTAGTGGTTCTGTTACCTCCGTTAGATTGGGTTCATTTTCATGTTTTGTGAATACAGGAATCCATGTTGGTTCCAAAATAGTTTTGTACCCACATGAGCTATAGGTCCATTTTCCTGCTCTTTAATCTTTCCTGGAGTTGTAAACAACTTCCAGTCAGAACTGGTTTTCCTAAGGGGTTTCCCAGAAGAGGCTTCCCGCCTTTTCTAAGGGGTTTCCCGGGCAAGTGTATAAAAGGCTGACCTGAACATGGCCTCAGGGCTAGCCATCTGAGTGGCATCCAGGATGGTCACAGGTCTTACCTGGAGACATCTATCCATCCTAATGATAGAAGGGTTAGGAATTTTCATCCAACAGCTTCCTCACCTGTAAAGGGAAAAGAGAGAAGGAGAAGAAAGAACACTTAACTTTGTTATCATCCGTTGTTGTTCTCCTGTTCTGCTTCCCATGGTCCCAAAGGAACATCAAGGGACTCCTTGGAGCTCCTCTCCAAAGGCTCGCCATTAGCCAGAGGATCGAGGTCCCAAGCGCCTGCCATCGCTTTGATCTGTGAAGAAGGTTTTTATATCTGTTTTATAGAGTTGAGTTTGGGGGTAATCACTATATGGCGCAATTTTGCTGTTTATTCCCTTTCTTATTTGTCCCACCCTTTGTTATAAACCCTTCAATACTCTTTATTTGATTTTACCTTTACTGATTGACTCCTCATTAATTAGGGTGGGAGGGATCCTCTTTGCAGGAGAAGGGATCCTTCCAGATGACAGACGCTGGACAGGGAGGGCAAACCAAGGGAGATAGAAAGCATAAGGGTCTCTTGTCTTATTACACACACACGCCTCCTTTGTCTTCCAGTCCTTTCCCTTTAACACCACTGATCTGATCTGCCCAGGTCAGTGGAATCTGGTACTGCAGTTCCAACACCATAATCTTTGCAGAACTGCTTGCCTTATTGATTCTGTGCTCAGTATAGTAGTGTGAGCAAGGAGGGCCAGTGTGGAGGTCCTTACAACACTTGAAGTGGGAAATGCATTACAAGTTTCTGATCAGATCAGATCTGGATGTTGGATAGTATTTTTATGTTGTGCTTCCTGTTTGGCATTTTCACACACTCAGTGCCCTGCTAGTCTGAGAGAGTTTCCCCTTTTCCATTACTCCATCTATGAGACCCTTGCCCTTTATGTGGGGAGAGGAGGACAGTCCATTCTTAGACTCGTCTACTGTCAGAAGTCTTAGAATCCAGTTTACTTGGTTCTGGAACTCTCATTTCCCTTGTTCTGAGTAGTTACTGTTGGAGGTTTCTGTAAGGACTAAGTTGTCTAAGACTGTGGTTCCCAAACTTTTTAGTTCTACGGCTCCCTTACAAATATTTTAAAACTTGATGGCTCCCCACAACCAAGTACCATTTTTTTTTAAATGATTCAAGACACTCGATTCAGTTCAGGACACTAAACTCAAGTTGGACACTTGAATTCTTTGTTAGATTTGAAAACTTGGTCCTTAGTGTATAATTACTTGACAATTCTCGAGATTTTCTTAAACAGAGATACTCAAAGTTGGAATGGAGTCAACTATTCCTGGGAACAGGTTTTGAAACCAATCAGAGATTTATGTTCATGGAGATTCATGTTCAACTCCAGGAAAATGTTAGTCAAAATGGAAATACAATACAGATACATGAATTTAGTAGTAGATCTTTAATAGCAGTTTGATCTTTTTCACTCTGTTGTTTTAAGAAGTCTGATAACATTAGAAATATCTTGGTAACTCCCCTTTCAGTGTGGCATCTCCAAAGACAAGGTTACTTCATGAATTACCTGATTTTTTCTTTCATATCTAGTATATTTGTATTTCTGCCTAGAAGCATTAGGTTCAGTACATTCAAGTTGTTGGGTTTCTAAATGTCTCAGTAGTTTCCCTGGCCTAATGCTTTAATTTACTAATACTTGCAAACAAAGGACACAATGTGGGCTGTGGACTTTCTCTAGTAATACCAAAACAGGAAAATCCAGACAAAATGTAATTATCATATAGTCTAATTTTCTTCCTTTTCTGTTTGACTTTATTAAAACAATCATTTTCAGCCTAACGTTTTCTACATGTAGGCTTAGCACTTCATAAAAATCATTCCATTATAAAGATAAGATGCATCTGTCTCTCCCTCAGTCCTCTGCTCCTGTCTGCTGGTACTGCTGCTGCTACCAGTATTGGGAACTTCTCTCCGCCCTGTACTCCGGGAAGCTTTCAGCTGCGAGATTTCCTGCTGAATGCCTCCCCGAGCAGGAAGTCTCTCTGGTGGAGGCCCCCTGCTGGAGCGGAGGGCACCGAGAGGCACCCAGCCCTGGCAGCAGCAACAGAATAATATAAGACACGGGTGATTTTACAGAATTGTTTAATAGTCTCTTAATTAGAAAAAAAAAGGGCATATTGATTAAATATTTTTGCCAGATACTTGAGGCTCCTTCATGAACCTTTGTGGCTCCCCCAGGGAGCCATGGTTCACAGGCTGTGAAGCAGTGCCCTAACAGAAATTCAGCTGCTCAGGACCAAATTTATGAGAATATATATGAAGATTTGACAGGCCAAGAACTGATGCTTAGATTAGAAGCTCCCTTACAATGTAAGGCTACTGTATCCACCTCAGTTCTATTGATTCTGAGATCTCACTGATCTGAAGATTTCTTTGCTATGCAACTTCTGTAAGAGAAACAGATTATGGTGTTACAGGATACATCTGATACTTCAGAAAGGACTGCCTATTGACTTCAGACCCTCTTTGTAGCCTGCAAATACAAAGGCAAAAAAAGAGATGCATGGAATCTTTTTTTCTTCATCTTCAGGAAATTAAAAGGCACATTGCTAAGGTTCTGCAGAGAAGATACGGAGTACTGTAGGTCCTATTTAGAGTTAGAGCTGTATGAGGGGCTGTGATAACTACTGTGATATTCCCTAAATATGCTGATGGATTCCTCGTGTGGGAGGAAATTTTATTGTAACATTACTGGGCTCTTGGCTACCTATATCCAATTATAACTAATTTTTGGTTCTAAGCCAGGAAGGAGACTTTTCAGGTCCAGTTCCACCTGTACCATGGAGTCTACCATAAAAGAATGCTAAAGTGTATTACACCGTTCAGCCACTAGTTGCCAATGTGTGTAACCATACCTTATCTGAGCATACAACAGATATAGCTGGTAGTCATTGAAGGATATAATGAAAGACACATCTGGTGTATCTCTTTGAGAAGGAAGCTCTGTAGCTCATCCATATCTGGTACAGAAGCCTGGCCTGCTGACAGCAGCTCTGCAACCTACCGTGTACATGACATACACAGTGTCTAGGATTGTGAGTGTGTATCTTCATAAAGCTCATAGGCTCCAATTTAAGCATTGGTCATATTATTCTCTGTACTATGTCACTGTGAGGATGCCATTTTTTTTTTTAGCTTATGGTTACTGAGATACAAGCCTAATGACTATCCCGTTTAAGTTGCATTCTTACGGAACAGGTGGTCCTTCCTCCAGCTCCATCCTAACTGTCTAAGATGCTTGGGCTTTCTAGTAGTAGTCGGAAAAAGGTGGAATGTCTGTCTGTCCCTGGGTCTAACTTACATTCAGGGAGGCAGGTATCATACTTTGCATATGAAGAGAATGTTCATATTTATATGGGGCCCAAACTTATCTACAAGTTCCAAAAACCCATGGAGAGATGGAGTTGACAATGGAGGAGTCAGTCCATCATGTAAAATGCACTGTTTCACAATTATTACCACCTGACAGGACTTCAACCTCCTGGAATTGTTGGCCCTTATCCATGACAAAAGCAGCATCCATGGCATACCCTCACGCCGTCTTCATCACAGCATGTTGCATATCTGATACTGAAGCTGTATGCAAGCATTTGCAAAAAAATTACCCTCATTAATACCTTTTTATTTTTGGAGTGCAAGAAGTTGAATCGCCTTTATTCATCTGGTGTGGCTTCCAGAGTTGATGTTTCTTTTGGCAGTTCTGCTGTCCATGTTTACTGAGAACCCTTCAGCCCATCTTCCTGGGGATTGTACTGCTCACTAAAGTGGAAATATGCAGAGCCTGGTTGAAGAAGAAATGAAGGTTACTTTTCTGTAACATGAGTTCTTTGGCATAAGCCTCTGCATGTTCATGCTCCCTGCCCAGCTTCCCCACTTCCTTAAAGTAGCAGGTTAGGAATGTTCAAATTAGTGGAAAGAACTAAGGGGCTGTTGGGGCCACCTCCACTTTATACCTTCTGAAGCCTCTCGAATCTGTGAAAGGGAAGGTTGAGTGGATCTGATGGACATTATTTTCCAGAAGATTCTGGAAGCTCGTCCCCCAGGTGGGAATATGCAGAGGCTTATCTCAAAGAACTCCAGTTCCATGTAAGTAATCTTCTTTTCTCAGAACATAGTGGGTTTTTGTCTTGTTTTTCTCTTTTAGATCTCTTTGATTCATAATTAAGGATTTTGAAGTTCCTTCAGCTACAAGTTCTGATGCAAACTCAAACACACTATAAATTACAAACTTCTGCCAAACTATTACTCACAAGACTAATTATTATTACAAGAGTTTTCCCACTGATTTGACCACTTTCTCATCTAAATACCAGTGTGTAGGTATGACTGGAAATCCCAGGAGAGCCAGCTGAGGTAACTCAATTAGGGTGAATGGGACAGGCAATCCCCAAAGCTGGTGGATATTCCAGTACTTACCAGGCAGCTTCTATTATACCTCACTGATTACTCAGAAGTCAACAACACAGTTTCCTTAAAGTAACCCAGCCTCAGGCCTCCACCTAGACACCCAAGTCAGGTCTGATGAGGATTTCTGAAAATCTTATTCATCGTATACAAAAGGGTCCTACCAGTCCCAAAGAATTGGACACATTATCTCCCAGTTTAATGGATATTCCAGACCTTTCCCAAATACATGCTTACAGCCAATTCTTATTAACTAAACTAAAATTTATTGAAAGAGAGAGAATTGGTTAAAACAACAGTATACATATAGGCATGAGTCAGCCTTGAGATTCTGTTTCATAGCAGAGATGGAGAGCTTTGTAGATGCAAAGAGTTCGTTCAGAAATAGTCCATAGGTTATAGTCCAATGTTTATATTCAAAGCGGTCCAGTCAGAACTGGGATCTCAGTCCTTATGGCTTAGGCTTCCCCTGCATGAAACCTCAAGCAGATCTGAGATGACAGGATCAGGACCCAAGGGTCTTTTATACAACTCCAGACCTTCTTTGACAGGTCAGAGTCCTTATCAGAACAATATGCAATCAAGGCGACTTTGAAGTAGGTCTATTTCCCAAGCATCACCGGTACTGAGCTACATGAATTAACATAAGGCAATTGCCTGTTTTTCCACCAATTCGCCGATGATTTGCTATACATTTCAAAGAGAGATGAATACAGCGATATCCTATGTTTACAGTTCATTTAAATGTTAAGATGTTATTCTGATCTCTGAATTAACAGACTGTAGCATAGACAAGGACTGTTTGATTACATCGTTGACCTCTACCTGTATATACACAAATACACAGAAACACCAATATCTCCCCATATGTTTTTAAGGTTTGAATTTGAGTCATTTATCCTGCAGGATGCTTAACCCTTTCTTGTCATGTGTCACAGTAGGATTGTGTCTTTAATTTCCAAACTCTTGAGTGCTCTTGAAAAATTGACTAGACATCTTCTCCTCAGACAACTTTATTCACTTCATATAAATGGACTAGAAAATACGATGCACTAAGCTGAGATGTGGAGTAAGTGGGTTTAACTCTACGGAGGCAATAGAGTTGTACCTACTTATACTAGGTCTGAAATTTGGCCCTCACTGGTTTGTCAACTAACGGGAGTGGAAACAAGATCAGAGTTGAGGTAGTTTGCAGAACCTTAACTCCAAATATTGTGGCTTTCAAACATTTTAATAGTGTTTTGATAATACTATTCTAAATTAATATATACATATGTACAACCTTAATTAAGTTCTTTTTATGGGAACATATGTTAATGATCAATCTTCCACTACAGTTTGAGATATAGGAAGATATGTCTTGCTTGTTGCAGTTTGTGCAGTTTGAGTTTCTGATACTTAAGAGCAGTGCCAAGAATGCCTAGGAAACGTGAACTAATGGATAGGATATCCCTAGCTAGCTCACATTCTTGAATGTGTCTGAATAAAAGCAATTATCTCAATTGAATGCAGTGTTTTAAAAAACAGCGTCATCCATTTTACTGCCACTCTTTGCACTTTTTCCTAAAAAACTCTAATGTATATTAATTAATTGCCTGAAATAATGCCAATAGATCTAACAAGGTTTGTCTAAAGCTTGGCTGCACAGCGAAAACTTCATGTTTGTTTCAGTGGAGAGAGGATAAAAAAGCATTTATTGAAAATATTAAGAAGGCTAATATTAATTTAGATGGACTGTAAAAAAATCTTTAATGGCTTTTTAAAATTGTTTTATTTTTGCCCTAGATTTTAATTTGAATTAAGTCGTTACTATTGTTCATTTAGTTAAACTCTAAATTAAGAAATGCAAATGAAGTGAACCCAAAATCCAATGTGGATATTGTTTTTATTGATATTCTGTAGGTTAGTGGAGTGGAACAAATTCCAATTATATCTGATCTGTTATTTGCAGTACAAGTTCCTGACTCCTCATTAAATGTAATACATTAGTGTAAATGCTTTGCTCAGTGAGAGAATTAGAGAAAGTACCACTACTAGAAGTCTCTTGCCTCTTCTGTTTTTTAGTCATAATAAAAGTTTGGATTATTAGCACTATGTAATTATGCAGCCTTTCAGACTTTAGATTTGGAAATCTACCTAGCTGGGATCATCAAAGGAAGATAAATTTGAACTGTAAGGGGAACAATCACAGGAGACTTTGTGAGGTAAGGAGAATTGCCAGAGGCAACTCTATTGTGTATATCATTTTACCTAAATAGATGTCCAGTGTGGTCCGTTAGGCCAATTTTAAATACTAGTTGGTAATAAAAAGAAATGCTAGTTTGAAGTGATATAAACCTATAGTTGATCAAAACTATAAATAAAGCCTGCACTCTAGTATCAGAAGTGGATTTTTTTACCAAATTGATAGTAATGCCTTAGTTTATATTCTTAAGACTCAGTCCTGTGAGGTGCTGAGCACCTCCTGCAGGGTGCCAGGTGTTCTAAACTCTGTCTGAAATAAACAGGGGTTGAAAACACAAAAACTCAGAGGATCTGGGCCCTAAGAAGAACATAATAAATGTGCCAATCATGGGTGATACCATTTTGTACCTTGAACAGAATGGTTAGGGGACTCATTTGTACAGAAGTCCCTGTTTCTTTCAGAAGCTAATCTATTTTCTTAAAATACTACCAGAATGTGATAGAAAACAGTTAAGATCAAACGGCTATTAGTTACACAGGGAGTATTCTGTTTATTTTAATGGAGAGGAACAGTGTAACTAAGAGAAGAATGTGGATCATAGCCTGTGAAAATGGGGACAGAGTAGGAATCAGATTCCAGAATCTTACAGATAACCCACATGTCACTCAGTCTGTTAGTATTTGTATCTACATTTCATAATATCATTTTGGGGCAAATCTTATGTACTGTACTCAGATAAAATTCCCATTGAAATCAGATCCAGTTGCCTGAGAACATTTTGAGAGAGGTGTGCAGGATTTGGCCTTATGTTGTTAGGATTCATTGATAGCTCTCAACCCATCTAAGTGTGTGTTTGACAGAGTGCTGGACAACAGCAGCTGATCCAGCACTCTGATCACTGCAACTTCAATTAGTTGCCTCATGTACACCTGAATATGAGAACTGTGCCAGATGGATAGATTGAGGATATGCTGGAGAGAGTTAAAAGCTAATTACCTCATTAACTCAGAAGGCACAAAGGCATAAGAAGGAAGTGCACAGGGGGAAGCAAAAAGGTGAAAAGCTATATGTCAGTAGAGCCAAGGTAGGGGGACCCTTCATCCTGTTTTGGCCAGGACAGTCCCTTTTTTAAGCCTTGTCCTGGATGTCCCAATTTTGGGGGCAAATCTTGGCATTTGTCCCATTTGCTCTTGCAGTTGGCAAATGCCCAGTTTTGCCAAAAAAGTGGGACGTGCCCCCCTAGGTGGGCACAGAGGAACACTGTGTGGGGGGAAGGTGGTGGTGCTAGGCGGTGGGGCTCAGGCAGTCAGCCTCTGGGCAACTTGGGTGAGTGGTGATGCCAGGTGAATTGGTCCAGCCCTGTAGTGGGGGTAGAGGTCTCGGGTCAGCCCTGCATGGGGTAGGAGGAGCTCAGGTGAGCGGTGATGCCAGGTAGTTTGAGCGGACCCCATGTGGGGGGAGGGAGAGGCAGGGTCGGGCAGTCCCGTGCAGTGTCACATTTTTTCTTTGAGAAATATGATCACTCTAAGCCAAGGCCACAGAAAGTCTCCCCTCTGCCTGGCTTGGGAGCTTTAGAGCCCCAGCATACTGCTGAAACTGCTGCACAATCTGTAAAGGTGGTGGGAATGAAAAATGTAAATAAATCACAGCGTGTTTTCCCTGAAGAAGGTCTCCAAATAGTTTGTCTGGAAAGAGGCAGGAGCAGAACACATCCCTGCCACAGTGTGACAAAGGGACAGGATAAAGAGCACAATGAAAAACAGAAGAACAGGAATCTTGAAATGATGTGGGATCAATTGCTTTAATGTCAACAAACTAGTGTACAACCCCAATTTCACGATTCAGCACTTCAAGTGTCAAAAATTTTCAATAATAAACAGTGAGATGACATCAACATTATGTGTGAGGGAGGTAAATTTGGATGAAAGATGCTTGAAAGGTAAATTTACATCTCAGATCTTGATTAACATAGGAATAAGCGTCAGGGCAGACTTGGGATAAATATTCCCTTATTACCATGTTTGAAACTGTTTTGCTGCATTTCTTGAAGCATAAGAAGGGCTTTTTCAGATCTTTTGAAGACACACATCCTCTACAAACCCACACTTGGAGAATTGCCCCCTCTTAGGGTTCCTCACATTTGAAGATCATAAAATTAAGTCAATTTTCTAAGATAGAGAACATGCAGTAATCTACTTTCCTGGCCATATGTAGAAAGTAGCGAGTCTCTTGTCCACCATCACATTCCAGAATACCTTATCCATCAGACATAAGAACATAATAATCGCCATACTGGGGCAGACCAAAGGTCTATCAAGCCCCCAGTATCCTATCCTCTGAAAGTGGCCAATGGCAGATTTCCCAAAGGGAATGAACAGACAGGTTATCATCAAGTGATCCATGCCCTGTCACCCAATCCCAGCTTCTGGCAAACAGAGGCTAGGGACACCGTTCCTGCCCATCCTGGCTAATCGCCATTGATGGACCTATCTTCCATGAATCTTTCTAGCTCCCTTTTGAACCCCATTATAGGATTGGCCTTAACAACACCCTCTGGCAAGGAGTTCCAGAGAGTCACAGTGCTACCTATTCATTTCATTTGGTGACCCCTTGTTCTTATATTATGAGAAGGAGTAAACAACACTTCCTTCTTTACTTTCTCTATACCACTTATGATTTTATAGACCTCTGTCATATCCCCCCTTAATCACCTCTTTTCCAACCTGAAAAGACCCAGTCTTATTCATCTGTCCTCATATGGAAGCCGTTCTATACCCCTAATAATTTTTGTTGCCCTTTTCTGAACCTTTTCCAATTCCAATATATCTTTTTTGAGATGGGGCGATCACATCTGCATGCAGTATTCAAGATGTGGCATAGCTGGGATTTATAAGAGGCAATTGATATTTTCTGTCTTATATCTCTCCCTTTCTGAGATTCCAACATTTTGTACGCTTTTTTGACTGCTGCTGCATATTGGAGTGGATGATTTCAGAGAACTATCCATAATGATGCCAAGATCTCTTTCTTGAGTGGTAACACGCTAGTTTAGACTCAACCTGACTATACATATACAATGAGTGTTTTCCAATGTGCATTACTTTGCATTTATCAACATTAAATTTCATCTGCCATTTTGTTGCCCAGTCATCCAGTTTTGAGAGATCCTTTTGTAGCTCTTCACAGTCTGCCTGGGTCTTAACTATCTTTAGTAATTTCATATCATCTGCAAATTTTCCTGCCTCATTGTTTACTCCTTTTTCCAGATCACATACGAATATGTTAAATAGGACTGGTCCCAATACAAACCCCTGGGGCACACCACTATTTACCTCTCTCCATTCTGAAAATTGACCATTTATACTTACCCTTTGTTTCCTATCTTAACCAGTTACCAATCCATGAGAGAACCTTTCCTCTTATCCCATGACAGCTTATTTTGCTTAAGAGCCTTTGGTGAGGGACCTTGTCAAAGGCTTTCTGAAAATCTAAATACACTATATCCACTGGATCTCCTTTGTCAGCGTGCTTGTTGACCTCTCAAAGAATTCTAGTAGAGTGGTAAGGCATGATTTCCCTTTACAAAAACCATGTTGAATATTTCCCAACAAATTATGTTCATCTATGTGTCTGACAATTTTGTTCTTTACGATAGTTTCAACCAGTTTGCCTGGTACTGAAGTGAGGCTTACTGTAATTGCTGATATCACATCTGGAGCCTTTTTTAAAAATTGAAGTCACATTAGTTATCCTCAGTCATCTGGTACAGAAGCTGATTTAAATGCTAGGTTACAAACTACAGTTAGTAGTCCTGAAATTTCACATCTGAGTTCCTTCGGAACTGTTGGGTGAATACCATCAGGTTCTGGAGACATATTACTGTGTAGTTTATCAATTTGTTCCAAAACCTCCTCCAATGACACCTCAATTTGGGACAGCTCCTCAAATCTCCCACCCAAAAAGAATGGCTCAGGTTTGGGAATCTCCCTCACATCCTCAACCGTGAAGACCCATGCAAAGAATTAATTTAGTTTCTCAGCAGTGGCCTTATTGTCTTTGAATGCTCCTTTAGCATCTCGATTGTCCAGTGGCCCAGCTGGTTGTTTAGCAGGCTTTCTGCTTCTGATGTTTTTTAAAAAAATGTTGCTATTACTTTTGGAGTCTTTGGCTAGCTGTTCTTCAAATTCTTTTTTGGTCTTTCTAATGATATTTTTACACTTCATTTGCCAGAGTTTATGCTCTTTTCTATTTTCCTTATTAGGATTTATCTTCCACTTTTTAAAGGATGCCTTTTTGCCTCTCACTGTTTCTTTTACTTTGTTGTTTAACCACGGTGGCTCTTTTTTTATTCTTTTACTATGTTTTTTAAATTGGGGTATACATTTAAGTTGAGCCTCTATTATGGTGTCTGTCATGGGGCGGGACTCATCCCTTTGGCACCTCCTGCTGGTTGTGGAGGGAATTAGCATCTCCTGCTCCGGAGTGCCCTCTGCACGCCAGTGTCCTGCTTGCTGCTGGGTCCGAGTCCCTCCTGGACCCCGGTGCCCTTTTCAGGCTAGGGTGCTGCCCCCTAGCAATACTCCCACAGATCTGGGTCTCCTCTCCCCTGGGAACCCGCACCTTCTGTCCCCACCTTACCTCAGACTATGACTACTGCCAGTCTCGATTTTGTTCACTGGGGCAGACTGCAGTGTAAATTCCACTCGTCACCGGCAAGGGGGGTTTGGACCCAGTGCCTCTGCCTACCCTTGGGCTGCCCCTCTGCAACCCCAGTACCATTTCCAGCCGTTAACAAGGCCTGCAGCCTGGGGGGTTTCCAGGCTGGAGCTCCCCAAGATCCTCTAGCCTTTTCCCAGCCCTGCTCCACTTAAGGTACTCTGTTCAGCTCCCCAGCAGCCAGGCCCTTCTTCCTCAAGAGCTAGAGGGAGAGTCCTCTCAGCTCCTGGCTTCACTAGCTTTTATAGGCCCAGCTGCAGCGGCTTCCCCAATCAGTGAGCCTTTAGCTCGCAGTCCCAACCCTCTCCCAGGGCTGGCTTCAAGCCCTTTCAGGGCAGGAGTGGGTGACCACACTGCTACAGTGTCTTAAAAAAGTTTCCATGGAGTTTGCAGGGATTTTACTTTTGGTACTGTACCATTTAATTTCTGTTTCACTAACCTCTTCATTTTGGTGTAGATCCCCTTTCTGAAATTAAATGCTACGGTGTTGGACCGCTGTGGTGTTTTCCCCGCCACAGGGATGTTAAATTTAATTATATTATAGTCACTATTACCAAGTGGTCCAGCTATATTCACCTCTTGGACCTGATCCTGTGCTCCACTTATGACTAAATCAAGAATTGCCTCCCTCTCCTCTTATGGGGTCCAGGACTAGCTGCTCCAAGAAGCAGTCATTTAAGGTGTCAAGAAACTTTATCTCAGCATCCCTTCCTGTACCCAGTCAATATCGGGATATTGAAATCCCCCATTATTATTATTGAGTTTTTTATTTTAATAGCCTCTCTAATCTCCCTGAACATTTCAGAGTCACTAACACCATCCTGGTCAAGTGGTCTGTAATATATCCCTACTGCTATATTCTTATTTTTCAAGCATGGAATTACTATCCATGAAGATTCTGTAGTACAATTTAGTTCATTTAAGATTTTTGCTTAAGATATTTTACTTAAGATATTTTTACAATATCTATGTTCCTTAGCCCCTTGCTAACCTTTTGTAATGCTTCCCAGTGCATCCCAGGTATGAAAAACCCATGGGCATTTCTAGGTCTCAGTTCAGGTGCTGTACCACTGTGGTCTTGAAAGCAAATAAAAAAGAAATGCATGTTTATGGAAGAATATCTTTAACTACTCAATAAATAGTTTGGAATCTTTCAGGGAAAACAAGTGGAATTGAAACAGAACTTTTAAAATGGGGTTACCTTTGACATAGCTATAATAAAAACGTTTTAAAAAAGACTGAGGATACGGGGAGAAACTTATGTCTGATGTTGTGGAGTATGTGTGCCTAATGTAATCCATTGAAGAAGTTGTTTCAATTTGCTGAACTAAAAGCATTACCCTTAAAGGTTCTGAGGCCATTGGTGCCTTGGAGAACTGGTCTTAGAGGTAAAACTTATTTTATCTTGGGAGATATTTAACTTACATATCCAGTTTAATAAAAAATAAATTTATGAATTTCTCTCATGTCCTTTCACACCAGATCAGTCTCTACTTCCCTCCTCTCTCACTGTCATTCTTTTGGGCATTTTTAATTTTAAAAACGGGCTTGCTTTATTGCTTAATATAGCATTGCCATTTGATTCAACCAGTGGTGGGAATGGTTTTTGTGCTTCTTCAAGAGCTCACAGAAGGTTAGAAAAGAAACAAAAGTAAGACAAAGCACATTTATTGCAGGATCGATGGCAACAGAAACTGAAATACTCTGCTTATCTGGAGAAGAGGTATTGCATAGGCACCAGCAGTGAAAGTTGCCTTACCAATATGTCTCAGTCCTGACCTTGACGAACCTCCTATAGAAATGAGCGTGGTTCATTCTCTCTGCCAGTTTAGACCCCATGTTTTAAGAACATGCTTAACTTTAAGGACATGAGTAGTCCTATTGACTCACTAATGTCAGTGGGATTATTCAGATATACCTCTACCTTGATATAACGCTGTCTTTGGGAGCCAAAAAATCTTACCACATTATAGGTGAAACCATGTTATATACTGAACTTGCTTTGATCCACCAGAGTGCACAGCCCCCGTGGAGCAGTGCTTTACTGCATTATATCCAAATTCCTGTTATATCGGGTGGCGTTATATCGAGGTAGCGGTGTACTTCAAGTTATTAAGATCTTTGCTGAATTTGCAGTCTTAGTTGTTGGCCTTTCTGCTGAGAGTCAGCAAAAATTCTGAGCTGGTGACATAGACACTGTCCACCAATTTTTTTCAGACACCTCACTGGACAGCTATTTTTGGATACTAACAAATTTTGGCCACTGCTGCCTTGAGCCAAGTTCTTCATAGCAGTGATCTATTAGTGTATTGCCAAAATTGGGGCTCCACTGTGCCTAGATGGGGTGAAGAGCTTACGATATAAATAGCCATGACAGACAAAGGAGGAAACAGGGAGAGTGAAAACATCTAGAGGCGATAGGCTCTGTATTCCATTACTAAATTCTGTTCCAGCCAATTAGTCCTCATTTTTACTTGCTTAATTCTTTTCACAATCATCTGAGTGTCCCCTTGTGATGAGTAGCTTGTGCTGATGAACTGAATAGCAATTTATTGTAAGCTACATGGGGAAAATTACATTTTATGAGCTTTTTATGTCACTTCCAGGAGAAAAAAACAGCAACCTAGCCTTAAGCAGATATGTCATTTCCACATCATGCTCTTAATGAGTGCATGCAGCATTTCTTCAGCCTGCAATTTGAAGGTCTTGAAACCTTTTCTCCAATCTTTTCTCTCTTAAAGTGTAACTATACAGAAGCCTACTTTTATGTTCTCCTCTTGAATAACATTTGTATATTAACCTATTTCTGTCAGTTGGTGGCTACAAGCCAATCTGAACCCTCAGATGCCATCCCACGTTATTTTGCCTTGTTTGGACAGCTAGACCTAATTACATTAGATAGTCTATCCAGAGTTTTACAGATTAATTTATAGCATGATGCACACACTCAGTGATGGAGATGTAACTAAGGGAGAGAGGGATGATGTGACCTTGTCACTCAAATGGATCTGGAGACATACTTCTCTTTTCCCAGCTGGCTATGGAGTTGTGCAGAAAGTCAGTAATATGTTTAATTACTTTTGACAAATGAAGAATACTTTAGTTTTTTAGCTGTATTGCATTATGCTTTTTCATGATAGCAGAAGTGTAGAGTAGTGGCCTGGCCAGCAGCCCTTTGATTAGGATGCTGTGTTATGAGGTCTTGGGTATCAGGTACAGCTCTCAAATGCAGGGATGCAACTCACATTGATGGATGGTGAGTGAAGGCAGGATTAAGGCCCTTATTCAGGAAAGCACTTAAGCATGTGCTTAGGTCTTACTGAAGTCAGTGGGAGTTAAGGACGTGCTTAAGTGCTCTTCTGGAAAGAGTTGTTTTCTCAGCAGTCAAGCAGGTAACTTGCATGCCAAAAAAAACAATGATGCAATTAGTAGATAGTAAAAGGTATATGTTAATTTGGGACAGCATTTGCACATGAAAAAGGTACAATGTTTTTGTAACATTAGAGTCATGATAATTATAATTAAAGTTGCCAAGACAGTTTCCATTGTCAAATCATAACTTCTCAGAATAGTTGTACTCAGGGATGAAAATTTCCATACTTAAACCAAATTTGGTGTAAGTGGGTATAACGACACTGGCTTTACCCATTGCGTGAGGTCCAGAATTGGCCCTTGTTCACTGTGTGAATGAATTTTTTTCTTTACTTGCTTTGGAATAGGAAAGAAGCGGGGAAATTCTGGCCAACATTATTTTCATGGGTGTAACTCAGAAATGATTGAACTTTGAGGGTGAGATTTTCAAGAGCGTTTGATATTGGCTGAACATTGTTGCTACTAAAGTCAACAGTAAAAGTCCCTTTGACTTTAGTAGCAACAATGTTAGGCTGATGCTGAACATTTTTGAAAATCCTGCCCTGAAACTTCAGAGGAGGTATGAAATAGGTTTTATTGTGAAGTCAGAGATTTGCTAGGATAGAAAAAACTTGGGTTTACAATAAAATTATAACATGGGAAAATGTAGGTGGCTTATGAGCCAAGCAATTTCCATTTAACTTGTAGCTGCTGACTTGGGCCTGATTTTGTGAGGTGCTGAGCACCTGTTGCGAGGTGCTGACAACTCTGTTCTCCCTTTGACTTAATTAGAAATTGAGGGCTGTTGGCACCCTGTAGGATCAGGGACCTAAGGGTAGATTCAATGCATGTGTATGGGATGGTAGTTTAGTTGTATAATACAGTTCAGTACAGATTACAGGAATTTACAAGATGACACAGGAGAAGAGTGTAAACTAAGAAGCTTAACAAGTTCAGAGCAAGGGGTAGTGAAGCTTTGTAACTGTAGCAAGCTTTTCGCTTAGATCTAGACTAAGGAGCTTAAGGAGCTTATAATTCCACAAGCCCATTAGCTCCAGAGCAAGGAAACTTACAAGCTGTGCAATAGCTACACTGCAAAGAATTTACAAGCATCATTGATGAAACCTGCAGAGCTTGTAAGGTGTGCACATCAAATAACTCTGGGTTTCTCTCTCTCTAGCATTTGAATGTTTCCTCCTCTTGTTCCCCTGTGAAATAATAAGGGCCATTAAATATGATGCCCACAGCCTCCCCTAGTATTGGTGTAACATTCAGTGTCAGACACTCAAAAGTCAGGAGGTTCCAAAAGTTAACTTGACCATATTGCACATATGTATTTTATTCCTCTTTTTCTTTGTTGAGCATATAGTTGTTTCTGATATTTATCTATATCATAATACATGTAAGATGTGCAATTTAGATGTGTTAATGTTTTGGGAGAAATTATTAAAGGTTGAAAAGTCTCATGTGGTTATAGTGAGGGATAGATAGAGAATTGATCTCAACCAGTTTGGTGTAAATAAAATACTTTTGGGTCCTGTCGGTTGAGCTAAAGGCCTTAGGGCTAGATTGTCATGTCCCTTACTTGCCTACAGAGGGAGTAAGAAGGAATAATACCCATTTACTTCTCTGTACAGACAGTTACTCTTGCCAGGATTGGGAGAGCAGGAGCTACTTACTAGATACTCTTCTTGCAAGGAAGTGGTTATAGAAGGGCTGAGTGTGGAAGGAGCTATAGCTATACTCTTTCCTGCTTGCTGGCTCTGGGAAGTAAGCTGCCCCAGGGGAAGAGGCAAAGTAAATTACTCTGCCACTATAAGACAAGAGCAGGGGAGGAACTGAGTCACAGTTAGGTCTCTGTTCCACTCCTGGGGCAGCTCTGCTACATGCACCCTCTTACTCAAGGCTGGTTGTAAAAATGCAGTTTCATAGGACCCAGTCCAGTGCCCACTGAAGTCAATGAGAGTCTTTCCATTGACTTCAACTGGAGTTGAATTATTCTTAGGGTACATCTACACTACGGGATTATTCTGATTTTACATAAACCGGTTTTATAAAACAGATTGTGTAAAGTCGAGTGCGCGTGGCCACACTAAGCACATTAATTCGGCTGTGTGCGTCCATGGTCCGAGGCTAGCATCGATTTCCGGAGCGTTGCACTGTGGGTAGCTATTCCGCAGCTATCCCATAGTTCCCGCAGTCTCTCCCCCCCCTTAGAATTCTGGGTTGAGAGCCCAATGGCTGATGGGGCAAAAATCATTGTCGCGGCTGGTTCTGGGTAAATGT